>NC_092371.1:100669038-100969038 GCF_030028105.1 Mobula birostris | reverse complement strand
TCTGGGCTTTTCAACATTCAAAAGGTTTAAATGAGATCCCCCTTCATCCTTCTGAATTCCAGCGAGTACAGACCCAAAGCTATCAAACGTTCCTCGTATGATAACTCTTTCATTCCTGGAATCATCCTTGTGAACCTCCCCTGGATCTTCTCCAATGCCAGCACATCTTTTCTAAGATGAGGGGCCCAAAACTGTTCACAATACTCAAGGAGAGGCCTCACCAGTGCCTTATAAAGCCTCAGCATCACATCTTTGCTCTTGTATTCTAGGCCTCTTGAAATGAATGCTAACATGGATAGAATTGAGAAATAAGAAAGGTATGACTACGTTAATGAGGCTATGTTATAGACCACTAACAGTCGGAGGGATTTAGAGGAACAAATTTTCAGAGAGATCACAGACTGTTGCAAGAAATATAAGTGATTTTAACTTCCAGATATTGACTGAGACTCCCAAGGTCTAAATGGAATAGAGATTGTCAGATGTGTTCAGGGTTGTTTCCTTAATCAGTACGTAGAAGTCCCAAAGGGAGAGTGTGTGAAACTCTATCTGTTAACTAGACCTATAATCTAGTTACAGTGGTGTGCAGAAGAGCATCTATGTACAACACAGCAACTCTTGATGTGGATGGGCTACAGCAGAAGGTAACGAATATAAAAGGGGAAACTTAATAAAGTGGCCACTGAGTGTTTACCAAAAGAGAAACAAGTACAGCTACTAGGACTTAATGTTTCAATCCCCATGGTAAGTTGGCACTCTCAATGTTGGCAGTGGGTTTGGACTGGTGATAAGGAGGGAGGATAGGTATGTCATCGGGGTCATCAGGTGGGCGCCCTCCTTCTTGGACGTTTTGTTGATAAGCCGATGATGTCTCCAGAGGGCTCAACGGTGCTACCTGGCGTCCCAGATACACCCCCCTCAGTTCCATACCCTCTTGTCTTCATCTTGCAGCCCAGTTGTTGTCTTTCCTTTTAATCCAAATCCAATTGCTGCTTTCTTCTGCTGCATTTGACAAGGACTTGATTGCCTGTTGGAGGGAGTGACCCCTCACCCCCATCTTCTTCAATAGACTGGTCGTAGATGTAGCAACGAATCCCCTGTATCCCACTACTACAAGGAAAATCTTGGTCTTCCAGCCATTCTGGGCAGCTTCAGTTGCCAGTTCAGAGTACTTGGTCTTTTTCCTCTCATGAGCTTCTTCGACACCATCTTCCCATGGTACTGTCAATTCCACAACATATGCCAGCTTGGCTGTTATAGACCACAGGACCATATCTGGCCAGAGTGTTGTAGCTGCAATGTCTGGGGGAAACACAAACTTTTTTTCCCCAAGTCCACATCCATTTTCCAATCCCGAGCAACCTGCAGAACGCTTACACCTTTTGATGTTATATGGTGCTCTGGAGGTTGGCCTGTTGGTACAAATCGTGTAATGTGGACATTTCCCACCGATGTTTGTGGGAAAGCATTTGTGAAGATTCGCCTCTTTCCAAGATTGATGCCAGCTGTCTGAGAACTTGGTTATGCCGCCAAGTGTACAGCCCCTGGGTGAGGCTCGTGGTGCATCCTGTTAAAATGTGCCTTAGTGATCCAGGTGCTTGACAAAGAGGGCAAGCGGGGTCTTCTCCCCACCACTGGTTCAGGTTCTGGGGTGTGGGTAGAAGGTCATAAGTGGCTCTGATGACCCCTCCATCTCCCAGATGTCACGCCAGCTAAGTTTCCTCTTTTCCAGGCTCTCCCAATTAGTCCAGTGGCCCTGCTTGGTCACTGAGATGGCCCTGGCATATCACTCTGCCTCCTCCTGTCTTCTCAACTCCTCCACCACGAGTAATCTCTTCTGCACTGATGTCGCCTTGTGCCATTGAGGAGCCTTTGGGACAAGCCCGAGCCCGGCTCTCCCATGTTGGACTTGGCCAACCACATCCCTGAAGCGAAGAGCAGACTAAGCACTCTGAACAGCTTCAGATGGGGTTCACTTCCTTCCCGTCACCACACGGGGGGCCACTGTTTGAATAACAGTATCCTCAGATTCAGTGAGGGTCATGACCAACCTTGCTTTGGTGCATTTGAATTCTTCCACAAAACTTGCAATTGGTAATTCCAATTTGCCGTTCCCATACAGTCCACAGGACTTAAGCATCGTGTATATGTAAAATGTCAAACTATAGCATCATATTACAGCTGCACACCAGTTTACACAAGCTGTATTTACCAAATGCAGTAAGGCATTTTTTTAAATAAAAATGTGATCTAAATAAGTTCAAGCGTACCTACTGCCAGCTGCATTTTTCCTCCCTTCCAGTGTATTCAAATGCTGCTCAAGTGCTTCCAGAAGACTGCTGGGTGCCTAAAAAACATAATACAATACAGCTATCACTATTTGCTGCTAATTTACAAGCCCACTTCATATAGTACGCAAACGAAAATTTCCACAAACAATTCATGGAAAGCAGTGATGTTCAATTGTGCTTTTACATTCTTCATAAAAGCAACACGTGACAAGCTTCACACTTCCAAGTCAAGGAAAATTTTCAGCTGAACACAAACTGCTAATATGTACTCTCAAAATATTCTAAAATTGAGAACCAAAAAACAAACATGTTGAAAAGCAATCACATTTAAGATCTTGTATATGCTTTAGACACCAGAAAAGAAATGAACAAACTCAAGCACACACACCATGCACAACCACTTCTAGAATTAATTACTCATTGGACATTAAGCTTATGAATAATGTCAACATACTTTGACATACCTAACATTATATGGATTTATGGGCATGGCATTTGACAATAGAGCATTATGTATGAGACTTTAATTACAAGAGTATTAATTAGGCTGAAAATACAATTTTAATTTTCTTATAAATGGGCTACATGTCTTTATGATCCTGCTCCAGAATTCAATAAGATCAATACTAATTCTCAGTCTTAGTTCCACTTTTGTGCAAATCCCAGTTCCTTGCATATCTGAAATTTCTTGCATACAAATTCAAAAGTCCTTGCATACCCAAAAATCTACTCATTTCTTAACCCTGAGCACAAAAAGCCCTTGGGGAAAAAAATTAAAAGATTCACAACACTAAGGTCAAAAATTTCTTACCTTTGCCAAAATAGCAAATTCCCTGAAACCACTAAATTATAAACTTTCTACCCAGAGTAATAAACACTTGGTATGTAACCTATCAAACCTCCTCAGATTAAGGAACTGAAATGTTAACTCACTCTTTATAGAGCAATACACAAAAGCTGCTGGAGGAATTCAGCAGGTCAGGCAGCTATGGAATGGAACAAACTGTCAACACTTTGAGCTAAGACCCTTCGTCAGGACTATTCTCATTTGTACTCCTCCTTCCCTCACCTTCTTATTCTGGCTTCTTCTCCCTTCCTTTCCAGTCCTGATGAAAATTCTCGGCCTGGAATGTCAACTGCTTAATCCTTTCCATAGATGCTGCCTGACCAACTGAATTCTTCCAGCACTTTGTGTGTGTTGCTTTGGATTTCCACCACCTGCAGAATCCCTTGTGTTCACTCTTTACAGAATTTTGCCTTATATTCCCAGTATTTCCAGAACTTTGTTTTTAATTTCTCACAGAATCTAGTCTTCAGTGAAGCCTTCTCTCATTCTTAAATCTAATTGGTGCACCTTAAGCCTAATCATCCCTTTTTGGGCAAGAATCTCTTCATCCCAGCAATCAAAAATATCTATTCTTGTGCCTCCACCAAGAGAAATATCCTTCTATGGTTATGGAGACCACAACAGCAGCAATATTTCTTGCTGCAATCCCTTTGAATGAAGGCCGCATGTCACTTGGTTTGTTGACATTTCGGGATTAGGACTGAAAGCAGAAAGTTGATAAAATAAAACAGAGGGAGGGAGGTCTGTAGGTCATAGGTGAATCAAGGAGGGGCAAGGGATGAGATTTATTTATTTATTGATGCAGTGCAGAACAGGCCCTTCCAGCCCACCAAGCCACATCACCCATTTAACCCTAGCCTAATTATAGGACAATCTACATCCACCAATTATCCTAACACCAGTACGTCTTTGACCTGTGGGAGGAAACCCACATGGCCACAAAGAGAGCATACAAGCACCAGAATTAAATTCTGACACCCAAGTTGTAATACCAATGCGCTAACCACTGTGCTATTGTGGCACCCATGGACAGAAAACTAGGTGAGAAGGAGGAGACAGAGGCTGGAGGAAGGGTGATGAGCAAAGACACAAAATGGTTACACAAAAGTAGAAAACCTAATGTTCATACCATTGGGTTGTAGACTACTCAGGTGGACTATGAGGCTTTGATCTTCTAAATTGCAATTGTCCTTCTCTGCTTGTGGCAAAAGCAGAGGACAGACAGGTCGGTATGGGAGGAAATTCCCAGTCCTGATGCACGGTCTGAACACAAAACTTCCACAATTCCTTTCCCTCAATACACGCTGCTCAACCTGCTGAGTTCTTCCAGCAATTTATTTTATGGCACCTACAGTCTCCTGCATCTGCAGCATAGTATGCACTTCCTTACTCTTTGATGACTGAAATAACAGTGAATGCTAATTTAAAACTTGAACAAGAGGCAGGAAACTTTCCAAGCATTTACAGCAACTTCTGCTTCAGTATCACCCATTCAGACTTTTTGTAATCACAGTCAACCATTGTACAGTTCAGCTTTAAAATGCACTTAAAACAAGATTGTCAATGTTAACAAATAGCCTGGAGAGTGGACATGGAGAATAGGTTTCCAGTAGTGGACCAGAGGGCACAGCCTCAGAATGGAAGGTCATCTCCTTTAGAATAGAGATGAGGTATTTCTTTCTCCAGAGGGGGTGAATCTGAATTTCATTGCCATGGAACACTTGACCTGTCAAGAATTTCTTGCAATTTTTGTTTTATTTCAAAATCTGCAGTATTCTCCTTTTATAAAAGAAAACCTCAATTCTCTGAATACATCTTTTGAGCAGAGGAGAAAAAAAGCTTCAAAGATATCCTCTTGCTCTAGAAGAGGTAACAGGGAAAATTAAAACAACCTTGGTACTAACGGAGCAACGATAGAAAGCTCTTAAAAATGTTCTATAAAATCAAATTCAAAGAAATGATTACATTTTAAGAACTTATGTAAAACTCATTAAAAACACAAGTCAACCCCAGCAAGAAATTCTTAAAAAAATGACATACTTAATCTTGAGTTAATAGAGAAAAGTGAAACAAAATAGATAGGCTTTAAAAATTGTTCAGAAACAGAATGCAAACAGCAAAAAGCCAAAAGCCAAAAGCCACTTGGACCCTAGCTATACCTGCCTCCACTGGACATCTTGGCGGGGAGGGGGGTGGTGGAGAGTAAGAGAATGAAAGAATTAGCAGAAGTGACATAACCTCAATAATGCTCAGATCTCAACAGCCACCTATTTTTCCAACATATTCACAGCTGACTTAATTCTGTTGGCAAATTTCATCAACAAGATACAAAACCTACCAGCACGAAAGAATTGTAAAACCATTTATCATTGGAAACAAACTTAAGTAAATAAAGTACTACACAGTGGTATCATGGTGCAGAGGAGATTCACTGGGATGGAGCTTTTCACTTAGAGACTAGAGAAGCTGGGACTGTTTTCCCTGGAATGGAGGAGGATCAATAACAGGACTGAAGTATAAAAAAATTATGAAGGCTTATATAAGGGAGAGTGCAAACAATTTCTAACCTTGTAGGTGACTGAAACCAGAGTACATAATCCATAGATAAGTCTACTGCATCCAACACAGCCACTTCTATATTGGTGAGACCTGATGTAAATTGGGGGACCTGCTGTATATCTGATGAATCACATAGACCATCAAATTGATATATTAAACATTGTGGAGATGAAAAACAGATTCTGCCTAATGCGAAGATTCATGACACCCTATGTTTTTTTATCTGATATTTTAAGCACTTGCCAACAAGTACATAATGCTGGAGGAACTCAGGTCTTGCAGCATCTACGGAAATTAATAAAACAGCTGACATTTCAGTCTGAGATCCTTCTTTAGGACTAGAAAGGGGAAGATGGCAGAATAAGGTGGGGGTGGAGGAGAACGACAAGTTCGAAGGTGAGAGATGTAGCCACGTGAATGGCTGGAGAAGACGGCATCTGATAGGAGAGAAGAGTGAACCATGTGAGGAAGAGAAGGAGGAGGGGCACCAACAGTTTTAGCATTTGTCGCATTTTGCTTTACCATCAAATGTCTTCGTTCTTGTTCATCCATCACATTCCTCTTACCACACCTACCTCTTCCTCTACTAATCTCCAAATAAAAGCAAAACCCAGAACTGGGGAAAAAGTTTATTTGCCCAAATTATATCTTTTTACTTGGCATATTTCTAACAACTTATGTTAATATCCGATTTAATTCATTTAAGTCATTCAGTTACTTGAATAAACTACTTCACGGACTCTACAATTCATGTTGTCCATATTACTTGTTTATTTATTGTATTTGCATAGTTTGCCTTCTTTTGCACATTGGTTGTCAGTTTTTGAGTGTAGGTTTTCATTAATTTTATTGTATTTCTTCTCTATTGTGACTGCCTGCAAGAAAATGAATCTCAAAGTTGTATATGGTGATATATATGTACTTTGATAATAAATTTATTCTGAACTATTTAACGGAGTGCAAAATGAAATTAGATATATATCATAAAAGATAATCAACTAGGTCTAGTCCATATACTGGAAGGTGGGTACATCATTTTAGAATGCTGGGTTCAATGTTTCAAAACAGAAAAACCTGGATGTAAAGCATCAAAAGATCAATTTTTCATGCTTTTGGAAAGATGCAAGGCTTCTGATTTCCAGTGAACAGCATGCTAAAACACCAGCATCAGTTGTTTACCAGATGCTCCCAGCATCAAGCTGAATTTTGAAAGGTGTAACTGCACAAGGTCAGCTATCAGATTCTGAACTATTCTTACGATTAAGTACACAATTCAGCAATCTAATCCAGTAACCTTAGATCCCATTAACAGAAAGGCCAGCACACGAGAAGCAGAGTAGATAACATAAGGAGGGTTACCGGATTATCAACGGTACAATCTTTTAAAGGCGTATTTTCAGTGTCAGAATTTTTAAGGTCGACAAGAATTCTCCGATGTATTACCTGCATTTTCAGAAGTTATCATATAAAAATGAACTATACATATTTATCTCATGTATCATTGTTGACAAGCCGTGATTAGATTAACCATGGATATATTTTATGCAAAATATTTCAGAGAAGTAGGAAATCCAAGAACCTTTCTTGGTTTTCAATTAAAGTATTACCATCAGACAAACAAAGATGTACTTCACTTTTCTGTAAAATACTGAATATTTTTACTCAATACATTTTAAATGCAATTTTTCTTAAGCTATTTATTTAGACCTAATATTATTTCAGAAGAAATAAACCAATTTAAATGTGCAAATATAACCAGCAGACTCTGACAAAGTAAATAGCTGTTCCTCCATTTGACACATTCCTCCTTCAATGTGCCTGAAAGTGATATCCATACAGGTTCAACATTCAACAGGATATCATTTATCCAAGTAGAAACTCAAAAAATAATTGTGTAACAAATTTAATCAGACCAACATAGCTGATTGCTATTTTTTTTCATTTAAAGCCTCCATAAATCTTCAGAAATCACTGAATACTGTGTGCAATTTGTTAGTGTTTGATTATTTAACAAAACTGAAGTTAATATGATTGGTTAATGCAACAAATATAATGAAGATTTTAACTCCTAGCTTATACAGGTGTACATTCCTTTATCCGAAATTCTGAAATCCAAAAAGCTCTGAAAAACAAAGTTTTTTTTTCGCCAACAGCTGATGTCATTCAGCTGTGATGTGGCAGCACTAGCAGAGGCCGCCAGATGTAAGTTGGGGCTCAGCGCTCGTACTGGTTACACGTGCATTTGCTGTTTGCTGAATTTTGTGTTCACTGTTGACTTTGTGTTTAATTTCACTGTGAACTTGTCAACAAGAGCCGCAGATACTCCTATGGGTAACAATGAGAAAAAGAGAAGGAAGCTTCTATCATTATCAATTAAGCAGAAAGTGAAGTTATTGCAGAAGCTTGATCATAGTGTGGCTGCGCGGCGTCTTACTGAAGAAAATAGTGTCAGAACTACCACTGGATGTGATTTAAATAAACAGAAAGACAAGTTTCTGAAGTTTTATAATGAAAGTGACAGTGACGTTCTACATTTATTCCAATAAGTCATTTACCATGTGTTTGATTCCGTTCGTTTGAAGCTGCATATTTTTATGTTTTATTGAATGTTTTAGTTGAAAATAAATTTTTTTCTTGTCATTATTCCCTAAACAATACAGTATAACAACTATTTACATTGCATTTACATTGTATTAGGTATTATAAGTAATTGAGAGATGATGTAAAGTATACGGGAGGATGTGAGTAGGTTTGCTGCGCTGCCAAGTCCTAAAGTCCACCGCACTGAGACAGGTTAAATAAGGGACTTGAGCATACGTGCTTTTCTGGTATAGGTGGGGGGTGTGGGGGGGGGGGGGGAGTCAGGGTCTGAAATCCAAAAAACTCTGAATTCCAAAATGCAACTGACCCTAAAGATTTCGGATAAGGGATTGTGGACCTGTATAGCTGAGTATTAATAATAAATGGTGCACTCAAATCAGTAGTCAACTTTTAAACATTTTAAACTCAGAAACATCTAGCTCACCTGGCATTCACAATCATAATTATCATTGTGTGCCATGTTGTAAGACAGAGGCAATCATGGTTCTATGATCATTCTTGGCAAATTTGTCTGCAGAAGTGGTTTGCCCCATTGCCTTCTTCTAGGGTAACCCTAGCCATCATCAATATTCTTCAAAGATTGTCTGCCAAATGACAGTGGTTACATGACCAGAACTCGTGATTTGTGATATGTATCAGCTGCTCATATTATTATCCTCCTCCTGCTCCAGTAGTGTCACATGACCTTGATCCGGTGGGGGGCTAAGCAAGTGTTGCACCTTGCCCAAGAGTAACCTGCAGGCTAGCGGAGAGAAGGAGTGCCTTACATCTCCTTTGGTAGAGAAGTGTCTCCACCCTGTCACGTGCAATCGTAATTGTAATCAAGACTTTCATAATCATAAGGCATCCTTTACCAAATGCAATACATTAAAATTACAAAATTCATGACTGCTAAACTTTGAAAGGCCTTAATAAAATGGATTTGGAGACAATGTTTTCAATAGTGGGAGTGTCTAGGACCAGAGGGCATAGCCTTAAAATAGGATGCTTCTTTAGGACAGAAATGAAGAAAATATTTCTTTAGCAGGAGGGTTGCGAATCTGTGGAATTCACTGCAATGGCCTGCTGTGAAGGCCAAGACATTGGGTATATATAAGGTGGAGGTTGGTAGCTTCTTGATTAGGGAAAGCTTCAAAAGTTTCAAAGAGAAGGCAGGAGAAAGGAGTTGAGAGAGGAAACAAATCAGCCATAATCGAATGGCAGAGCAGACTTGATGGGCCAAATAGCCAAATTCCACTTCTATGTTTTATGGTGACAGACTTGAACTAAGCAAACATATTAAATTCAATGAACAATTAACATCATTTATTGTCCTGTTTGTTAGCAAAATAAAATGTATGCAAGTCTTTCAGGTTTATAATGGCAATTGTAAACACAGTTAAAGACTGAAAGTTAATATAATTATTGAACAACTTTTGCTTAATTGCAAACATACTTTCAAATAGAATGAGTTTCCATAAGATTTTATAATAATTTCCAAAATTAAGTGAATTTTTTCCAGTATCACTTTATGTAGATAGCATGTGGACACGTGGCCAAATGGTTAAGGCATTGGACTGGCAATCTGAAGGTAGTGAGTTCGAGCCCCAGCCGAGGTAGCGTGTTGTGTCTTTGAGCAAGGCACTTAATCACACAGTGCTTTGCTACGACATTGGTGCCAAGCTGTATGGGTTCTAATGCCTTTCCCTTGGACAACATCAGTGTCGTGGAGAGGGGAGACTTGCAGCATGGTCTTCCATACAACCTTGCCCAGGCCTGCGCCCTGGAGAGTGAAGACTTTCCAGACGCAGATCCATGGTCTCGCAAGACTATCGGATGCCTTTGAAATGAGATAGCATGCAAATTCTGCAAGACTTCCCAAGCAGTATGCCATAATCAATTTCCCCCAGGATCAATAAAGTATGACTATGACTATGACGATACAATTTCTCAAACCTGTAAAGAATTTCAATTTCATGGGTGATCTGAGTTTTTAAATCTTTGATTTGGGATTTTATTATACAGACTTTCACAGATGAACACCTGCAGATGTAAAATCCATTAAAAAGCAGAGGGAAACGTTAATTTCTGATTGAGGATAAACTAAATCTAATTAATTGTGACACTCATGTAATTTATGAACAAAAATATGTTGTCCATATTGCAGGTTGAGAGTGCACAGAAACAAGCATTTAACACGTTTAGTTGGTACTACCTTGCAATTCTTGTAATTGAAATTTAAAGATACAGTATGAGAACAGGCCTTTCTGACCCAATGAGCCCACACCACCTAATTACACCTGAACTAATCTACTAACCCTGCAGGTCTTTGGTATATGGGAGGAAACTGGAGCACCTGGAAGAAACCCACGCAGTCATGAGTAGAACGTATAAACTCCTCACAGACAGTGGCAGAAATTGAACCCCAACCACTGGCACTGTAAAGTGATACGCTATTATGTCACTGTGCCGTTCCTGCCCACGCAGAGATATTGCTGCATCAAAATAATACTGTGCTTGTTTTACAAGAACCAAATTTTAAATATGACAGAAATCACAATTCAAGGAAGGATCAGTTCTGAAAAGCAAATTGGAATCAGATTTTTCAAGTTCTTTTGATGCTGCTGTTTGTTATCTCACATTCTCGGGGGGGAGAAAAAACAGCATTGCAAATCAAGATGAAACAGAAGGAACACATGCTATAACCTCTTGCAAAATTGAGTTTGAGATTAAAACAGAAGACCTTGTCAGTGATCTTTATAATCTGGGTAGTAGATATTCTGTGGTGGTACTTCATGGCCAGATGCAGTTTTCCTGTTCTCCCTCATATAGGCAATATGTTCACAGGATGTGGTACGTATTACCAACTGATTTTGCACAAAGTTGCCCACCATTTCAGAGTGAAATTAATCAAGCAGACTGGTGTTCTGGTGTTCCAAGAGACACACATAAATCAGACCTGGTAAGGGCAGCACCCCTTCCCAACTAAACTAATCAACCGGATGAGTTCTTATGAATAAGCAACTTGGTTGGATGGATATAACTTTGGTTATTACATGATTAATATTATGATTAGTATTAGTGCATCTAGGAATTATGAAAATTATTCTAACATGAAATGAAAAGAAATACAAAAGTCCTACCTGTGAAAGATCAGGAATGTCACCTTTATCAATACCTACTTGCTGTAAAAAAAACAAAAACAATGAATTATTTTTCACTTCATAACTGCGGTATTCTCAAATGTGAATTTAATTATCCTGGCATTATAAATCATGACCTCAATGAACATTATTGCAAAATTTCAAAGTATCATTTTCATTTGTGATATAGCAAAAGAAAATCACTGCTGCTCACTGGTACCTTGTGTAGAGTGTGGCTGTAATATCCTGCACAAGATACTTTTATCATAAGCACAACACAATAGGGGTAGAAACACATGACAAATGAACAAAGGTAAAATTAGCTAAAATTCAGATTATAGAATTTTAAAAGAACTGAAAATTCAGCTCAACAAATATGGACATTTTCTATACTCCAAGTCTACATGGTGCCGTCACAACGTCCTTCTTTTCACTGAGGACACCAAGCACAGATTGGGGTGATTATTTGAACATACATCTTTTCATCTGAAAGAGTAACTTTTGAGTTTCAAAATATTTCTCACTAATTCTCCTATTCAGATGCACACTAATTTGTTTGTCCATAGACAAACTATTCCTATGAAGTTCAAAGCTTGAGCAATGGCACTTCATCTTAGGAGTCATAGAAAAGTACAGCACAGAAACAGGCCCTTTAACGCATCTAGTCCATGCCAAAGCATTTAAACTGCCTAGCCCCACTGACCCAGACAATAGCCCTCCATAACCCTGCCATCCATGTACCGATCCAAACTTCTCTTAAATGCTGAATCCCAGCTTGCATGCACCACTAGTGCTGACAGCTTGTTCCACACCTTCATGACCCTCCAAGTGAAGAAGTTTCCCCTCAGGTTCTCCTTAAACTTGTTACCTTTCATCCTTAACCCATGATCTCAAGCTATTTTGTAGAAAAAAAATCGCACTGTACAGACACCCCACCCTGCAAAAGCTCATTTCAGGGAGGTAGCACCATCAATTTGCGGGAGACTTCCGGGAGGGGTGGGATGTCTGCAATAGAGTAGCTCCTTAGCAGCTGGCCAGCTAGTTTAACTAACGTTAGCTATGCTAATGAGCGAATGACACCTGTTAAACTCACCTCAACATGTCTTTTACAGTCTTAACCCACAATGGGCAATAGAAAAGTCACTGTTGCAAACAGTGCAGCGAACAACACTGTCATTATTTTGACCCCTATTAGGCAGGGGTACACTTTAGTGTAGTCTGGGGTGACGTACGTGTTATATTTTTTTTGGAACACTCTGCCATGGGGCGGGCAGTCTCTCTCTCTCCCTCTCTTGTGGTCGCTCGCGCGCTGTCGCTTGCTTTCATTCTCGCTCGCTCTCCCTCTCTCGTGGTCGTTCTCGCACTCTCTCTTGCTTTTCTCTTGCTCACTCCCAAAAAAATTGATTTCCGTGATATTGTATATAATTTGCGGGCATCAGGGAGCCACCATTAACATGCGGGAGACTCCCGGAAGTTCTGGGAGAGGTGGGATGTCTGATAGTGCTATTTTTTTTTTACACACAGGGGTAAATCTCTTAATAGGTTCAATTCAATATTTATGGAGAAAAAACAAATGTGGGTTTTGAAAATATGAGTGAAGAGTAAAGTGCAATAGAGTGTGACACAGATTAATGAGGAACTGAAGGCTCTTTTTAGAGTTTGCATTTCCTGTTGAGGTTAATTACATCAGAAATAAAGTAAATATCAGAATCCCAGACACACACTTCAGAAAATCGAAGATAAAGATTAGCTTATTTGTCACATGTGCAGTGAAACATACAGTTAACTGTATCGTTTGCCTTAAGTCAAATCAGCGAGGAGCAAGTGTCGCCATTCTTCCAGCGCCAATTTAGCATGCCCACAACTCACTAATTCTAACCCAGCCTTTCTCAACCTTTTTGCCCTGGAGGAACCCTTGAAATAATTTTCATGTCTGAGGGAACCCCTGTGTAAAAATGATCAAATCTAAAGCTCCCAGTACATCAGCGTGATAATTCAAAAATAATTGTCCATGCTCTTTTGAGTAGAGAATGAATTTTCGCCAACCTTTTTTGAAAAAAAAACCAGGTAGTTAAACTTAGCTTACCTTTCTTGACATCAATCTCTTTCTTTTCCTTTCATAAATTTTAAAAACTCACAAGGCAAACATAATAAATTTCCATTAAATAACTGGCTTAAGCCAAAATGGGATTTAATATTCCTAAAGGTAGGCTCGGCAGATTTAACTTAAATAAAAGTTGTAAATTGATTTTAATTCATGCTATTAATTTATTGACAATGTCAAATAGTAAAGTTATTAAAACCATAAGCAAAACCAATATGAATAAAAATATAGCCTAAGACACAACTTTTTGCAAAGCTTTGAAAAAACATTTTCTTAACTAAATGACATGATTAGGCTCAAGTACAGGCCTAGCATCTGAAACCTGTGCTTGTTTTCTGCTGCACAAATACTTAATTCTGGAGTTGAACTTGAGATAAGCACACACAGATTTCGTCTTCAGCTGAAATGAGACGATCTCTATCGATGCTTGTTAAACAAGAAAAAGTTTGCTCACATATGTAAGAAGTTGAAAACTGCAGCAAAATGTCCATTGTTTTCCTATGAATGCCAGGACATGCTTCTTTCATAGAAATCCAGAATGTCCATGGGCAGGTCAGTAAATCTCATCTTGAGTGTATGATCAGAATACATCCCACAAAGTTCTTCCTGTTCTCTCAAAGTCAAGTTCGCAGGCTGAGCAGAAGATTCAGAGAAAAGGTCCCTCACCCAGTCATACACTTGTGTTGAAAGGGAGGAAAATTTTGTTCAATTTTGTTCTGCAGTTCTTCCAGGTGGTTTTCATTAAGACATGACTTTCTTATCCTTCCTCACTCTGAAGCCCAGCAATGGAAATATTTCAATATTTCCATTTGTAACATGATTTTTCCAAAAATTCGATTTCCTTTTAAACCCAAAAATGTTATCACTTAGTCAAAACATTATCTCCAGGGCCTTGCAGAGACTTGTTCAACTGGTTCGCATGATGAAAAATGTCTGTTAAGTAGGGTAGTTTCTGCAGCCATTCTTCATCTTCAAAGCACTCAGCAAAATCTGGCCTACTATTTTCTTGAAAGTACTTCTGCAATTCACCTTTCAGGTCAAACACCCTGTTGAGAACTCTTGCTCTGCTAAGCCACCGAATTTCTGTAAGTAGTAGAAGATTGGTGTGTTCCTTGTCCAGGTTTTTATGTAGATTTTTAAAAACATTCTAAAGTGTACTGATAACACACATCAAAGTTGCTGGTGAACGCAGCAGGCCAGGCAGCATCTGTAGGAAGAGGTACAGTCGACGTTTCGGGCCGAGACCTTTCGTCAGGGCCCAAAACGTCGACTGTACCTCTTCCTAGAGATGCTGCCTGGCCTGCTGCGTTCACCAGCAACTTTGATGTGTGTTGCTTGAATTTCCAGTATCTGCAGAATTCCTCATGCTTACGTTTTTAAAGTGTACTGGTCTTTGTTTAATAAAGTTAATTATTTTTGTAGTGTCATTCTGAACTTTTTAAATTTCATCTTTAAGAGTTTTTGACATCAGCACCTCTCTGCAGTGTGTGTGACGTCGGGATTCTTTACATGAGAAACGAAACCTCTCACAGAGCCAACCATTGATGGGGCACCATCAGTACAGATGCCAACGGAGTTCCTCCAAGACAGCCCTTTTGTTTCCAGATATGAAGACAAAACATTAAATATATCTTGGCCTTTTCTTGTTTACGGCAGCTCTTGACAACAGAAAAAGTTTTCTTGAGTTTCACCCTCATTTATAGAACTTACAAATGCTACAACATGACATTAATTGGTGAAATCTGTTGACTTATCAATCTAGATAGAGAAGCTGCTGTTTTTCAGTTTATCACACAAAACCTCTTCAGCATCATGTGACATCATCAATAGGTCAACTTATTGTACTGTTTGAGAGTGGCCATCTTCTTGTCCAAACAAAAAACATGCAAGAGCCCATTCGTGAGCTACTACATGCAAATGACTGTGCTCTTCTCACACACAAAGAGTACAGCCTACAGGCTGCAGTCAGTCAGTTCGCCAAGGCTACAAGAGCTTTTGGGTTAACACTCAGTCTGAAGAAAACAATGATCCTCCATCAGAAGCCCCCTCATGGCATTTACCATCCACCTTGGATCACCATTGACGACCATCCTCTCACCATGATTGAGCAGTTCACCTACCTGGGCAGAGTCATGTCCAACAACACTACTGTAGTAAGGGACATTGACAATCGACTCGCCAGAGGTAGGAGTGCCTTCGGGCGCTACCAAAAACATGTGTGGAAGAACCACCAGCTGTGTAAGTCCACAAAAATCCAGGTATACAGTGCTACTGTCATCGCAACACTGTTATAAGGCTCCAAAGCCTAGGTTTTGTACCACAAGCAAATCTGGATGTTTGAGCATTTCCATCAGCGCTGCTTCCGCTCCATCACGGGCATCAGATGGCAGGATTGTCTCTCCAATAACGAGGCCCTGGAGAAGGCTCAACGTCCAAGCATTGAAGTTACTTTACTGCTCGGGCCACATGTCTCGCATGGACAATTGCAGGTTACTGAAATCAGTACTCTATGGAGAATTCCTCAGGGCAAGAGAGAATGTGGTGCCCCATGCAAGAGGTACAAAGACCAGCTTAAGCAGCAGCTCTCTCAGGCAAATACTGAGGTCAATGAGTGACAGCAGCTGGCTTGTGACAGAGAACGCCAGTCCACAGCGCAGCCAAGAATTTTGAGGAATCCAGAAGAGCGACTGCTGAAGAGAGGAGAAGATGCAGGAAGAATCCTACTGGCCAAGTCCCTACAGCTCCAGAGTCTACAGATCCAGAATTAGCCTCTACAGTTACCAACAATCGTGTCATTGCTCCAGAGGACTCTTCTTCCCTCCTGATCTGATCTTCGCAAGTGAAGAACCAGCCATCATTATTATTCAGCATGAAATCTTTTAAGTTTCTCATATTGCATCTTGTCCTAGCATTTTACCCACTATAATTTGACATGTTTAAGTTCTCGCCAGCTGTGTCTGGCTTTTCGTTTTCTGGGTAAAAAGATCTTCTATTAAATAACTTGCTTCTGGTTCATTTTACTGACTGTGATAATATTCACAAAAGCTTTACTCTGTTTGTTTTGAGATTCCAATAGTTATTTTAAATAATCAGCACTTTTATGAGTCACATGGCTGAGATTTAAAGTTAAGTGTCTTTTCAATTTTGCTGAAGCCATTGCTACATGTGCAAGTTGTTTGCCGCAGACTAGACACAATGGAATAGGGCAACCTGGATCACCAGTTGATGTAAAACTCATTGATAAGTAGCTTTCATTGTAAAGATGGACGTTTTTGTGTCCATTGTTGCACTAGTGAAGGGAAATGACTAAGAAGATTGTGATTCAAAAATCACCACATTGAACTTTCAAACATGTCTCAAAAACACAGGGGTTAATAAAATATAAAAAATGGACGGGTCCGTTCAATGCTCAGAAAACGCATTTCATGCTCATCAGCCTACCGTCCTCCTCTCCGTGCAATACAGCGCTTGCTGATTATCAAGTCTCCCCTATCTTCTGTCAAAAACTGAGAATGGACTCAAGCAAATAAACACGGTCCTACCACACACTGCCACACTGGGCTGAGAGACCACTAATGGGTCTGCTCAGTCACTGCACACCACTGCCAGTGCTAGCATCGCACGTTGTGCATTCAAATAAATTAAGTTTTTTTAAAATCACAATCTCTTGTGGAACCCTGAGCGACCTCCCATAGAGCCCCAGCTGAGAAACCACGCTCTAACCCAGTGGTTCCCAACCACTGCATATGGGCCGCAAGCATGTGCTATCAGGCCGCGAGGAAACGATATGATTTGGCAATATGAAACAATATGATGTCGTCAACATTAAACCGGTCTGTGGTGCGCAAAAGGTTGGGGACCCCTGCTCTGACACATATGACTTGGGAATATGGGAGGAAAGCAGAGCACCTGGAGGAATCCCAATGGTCATGAGAAGAATGCACACTCACTTTACAGTCAGTGGTGGGAATTGAATCTTGATCAGTGATTGCAAGCACTGTAATAGCGTTACGCTAACCACTACACTACGGTGCTGCCGTTGCATAAATCACACATAATATTTGATCGTAAGACATAAGACCATAAGATATAGGAGCAGAATTAGGCCATTTGGCCCATTGAGTCTGCTCCAACATTTCATCACGCTGATTGAATTTTCTTCTCAGCTCCAGTCTCCTGCCTTCTCCCTGGATCCCTTCATGCTCTGACCAATCAAGAATCTATCTTAAATATACATATAGACATGGCCTCCACAGTTGCCTGTGGCAACAAATTCCAGATTCACCACCCTGAAGAAATTCCTCATCTCCATTCTAAAAGGATGTCCATCTATTCTGACGCTGTGTCCTCTGGTCTCAGATTCTCATATCATAGGAAACATCCTCTCCACATCCACTCTATCAAGGCCTTTCATCATTCAACAGGTTTCAGTTAGGTCACCTTTCATTCTTCTGAATTCTAGTGAATACAGGCCCAGAGCCATCAGATGTTCTTCATATAACAAGCCATTCAATCCTGGAATCATTTTCGTGAACCCCCTTTGAACCCTCCCAGTTTCAGCACATCCCGTCTAAGGAGCCCAAAACTGCTCACAATACCCCAAGTAAGGCCTCACCAGTGCTTTATAAAGTCTCAACATTACATCCTTACTTTTATATTCTAGTCCTCTTGAAATTAATGCTAATATCACATTAGATCTCCTCACCACAGACTCAACCAGCAAATTAACTTTTGGGCAATCCTGCACAAGGACTCCCAAGTCCCTTTGCACCTCAGTTTTTTGCATTATCTCTCCCCTTTGAAAATAGTCAATCCTTTCCTTCCTTCTACAATGTGCATGACCTTACACTTCCCGACACTGTATTCCATCTGCCATTTCTTTGTCTATTCTCCTAATCTGTCTAAGTCATTCTGTAGCTCTCTACTTCCTCATAACTACCTGCCCGTCCACCTATCTTGATATCATCCTTGTAAATTTCTCTGTGCTCTTTCAACCTTATTTACATCTTTCCTGTAGGTAGGTGACCAAAACTGCACGCAGTACTCCAAATTAGGCCTCACCAATGTCTTATACATCATCAACACATCATCACATCTCCTATACTCAATACTTTTGATTTATGAAGGCCAATGTTCCAAAAGCTTTCTTTACCTGTGACACCACTTTCAATAAATTATGGACCTGTATTCACAGATCTCTTTGTTCTACCACACTCCTCAGTGCCCTACCTTTCACTGTGTAAGACCGAACCTGGTTGGTGCTACCGAAGAGCAACGCCTCACACTTGTCTGCATTAAAATCCATCTGCCATTTTTCAACCCATTTTTCCAACTGGTCCATATCCCTCTCCAAGCTCTGATAATCTTCCTCATTGTCACTAAATCTTTAATTTACACATACTGTAGCTTTTGAGACTCAATGTCAAATTCAATTATACAATCTGTACATTATTCCATTCATGTCACTGACTGGGGAAATCAGTAATCTTATTCTATTCTTAAAGAAATATGTGATATAGAATCATGAACAACATTTGATTGTCTGAAAGTCCAGTTATAAAATCTCACTTTTAAACTTCTATACTTCTTTCTTCCTGTGTATGGCTGCTAGAAAATAAATCTCATGGTGACATATGGTAATATATACGAAGTTTAATCAGAAATTTACCTTGAACAGTGAGGCAGTGGCACTGAAGCCAAAGATAGAGAAACCATAATATACACTCCACACTCACCATCAGCACAGGTGCACCACAGGGCTGTGACTTTAGCCCCCTGCTCTACTCTCAAGGTAGTATATTGTAGTACATTGTATAGCATATAGCAGTACTTTGATAAAAGTTTACTTTGAACTTTTGACTCCATGGTAGACAACAGGGAGAGTACTCTGCAGTTATAAATCTGATGTGGTAACTAAAGTTCCTCTCTGCCAAGTTTATAACTTTAGCAGGGATACCATCTATTCTGAATTTTGTTTTTCCAGTTGGTCAGCAATGGAGATATTAGAATGTCATTTGCAGTGGAATAGAATCACACAGTATTCAAAGCACATAAGCCCAGCAGCAAATATTTCTGTCAACAATCACTCTACATATTTGACTCACTATGGGATGGTCCCATGGCAGCTTGGGCTGTAGCTGCTGAGATTCCAGGAATATCATGATCAACAAATTACTTCGACTTCTACTGATGTCCTGTTTCTTTTTCACATACCAAACTATAGCAGAAATATTACACAATGTAGGAGTCAGAACACTTTAACAGCATCTTAAAATAATTTTAATGTGTTGTTTTAATAATCATAATAATAAATACTTTTTTGATCCCGAGTGGTAAATTCTTTTGTTACAGCAACCTTTAAAAACATACTTAGCAGTGTGCAGACTTAATGTACAGAATGAGTTTCAAGATGGCGGCGCAGTGAAAAGTCTGCTTTGCTGAGAAGCACCGCAACACTGATAATTTTGCATATAAACCTATATGTTCCAACTTTCTTTTTAAATGCTCAAGTGTTGGATTTAATGACATGAACATTGGTGAATTTTTTTTTGAGCTGCTTAAACACCATGTCATTGAAAGGTACTAAAAAGGCGGCCAAGATGGGTTGTACAGAGCGCTCGCCCGGGGCTGAGGAGCTAGCTACTGCTAGCTATGCCAACACGTTGGACCCTGCTTTTCGTCAAGTAATTCAGGAAGTTGCAGAGAACATATCCAAAATGATGGACGAGAAGCTGGCTTCACTCTAATACTCCAAAACTACACATTGGGGTGTAAAAATCTTGATACAAGAACGACCGAAGCCAAGGGCCAAGTCTCCGCGGTAGAAACTGTAACTGATCAGGCCCAAAGCCGCATCTGGGCGCTAGAAAAGGAAGTTCAAAGCCTGTCTGACTATATCGATGATCTTGAGAACAGAGGTAGGAGAAAGAATATATGAATCATCGGTCTACCCGAAGGTACAGAAGGCAACCAACCAGCGAAGTTTTTTGAGGGCTGGCTGCCTAATTTCCTTGATTTGGAAACCAAGTCTGGACGGATTAAAGTGGAAAGAGCTCATCGTACGCTGGTGCCAAAACCGAGCCCAAGCCAACGTCCTCGACCCGTCCTCGTGTGGTTCCATAATTTTGGTGGTAAGCAAAGAGTGATGGGGGCTTCGAGGCACCGCGGGACTGATGCCCAGGCTTTAATATATCAGGGATTCAGGCTTATGTTTTTTCAAGATTTTTCTGCAGCTGTTATTCGGAAGCACAAAGAATTCGACCAGGTAAAGAAGCAGCTGAGGGAATCCGGAATCCAGTACCTTAATGCTATACCCAGCATCGCTGAAAATCACCTACAATGGGACCACCAAGATATTTGATTCTCCTGGCTAAGTTAAAACTCTTGTGGACACATTGGGCTAAAGAATGTACATATTATGTAGCCAAACAACAGGAATTCTGCAGATGCTGGAAATTCAAGCAACACACATCAAAGTTGCTGGTGAACGCAGCAGGCCAGGCAGCATCTCTAGGAAGAGGTGCTGCCTGGCCTGCTGCGTTCACCAGCAACTTTGATGTGTGTTACATATTGTGTAGCCCTGGTTATGGACGATAACATGCTCAATGGTCGCTTTATTTTACCTTTTCATTACTCGACGGCAAGATATCTTATAGGATGGGTAACGTGTTTGTTTTGATTGATACAGTTTCATTATTTGTTTAAATTAGCGGTGCTGCTCCAGCCTGAAGGAGTTTAAATATTACGGTAACAAATTGGTGGATTGATAAATTATGACCTGTTTTCATTTTTGACTATGTTAAATGCCATATTGGCAGTGGGGCAGAATGTGGGGTGCTAGAAGGTTCAGATATCCCCTTTAAGTGTGGGGTAAGTCCTCTTGTTCAGTGCTGTTGGCACTGTTTTTTTGTGTTTTTTTAAATTTACTTATTGCTGCTCAGCTGATCTTAAATTGGGTTTCTTCTCCTCCGGAGTCACATGATTGTTATAAAGGGTTATGACCAGTAATATATTAAAATTGTGCACTTGGAACATTTAGGGGAGTTGTTCACCAATCAACAGAAAGAAAATCCTACTAAACCTGAAAAAGGAAAGGGTGGATATAGCCTTATTGCAGGAGACACATTTAAATGATAAAGAACATCAAAAACTGCAACAGAGTGGATTTGATCAAGTCTATTTTTCATCTTTTAATATCAGGAGTAGGGGTGGCCATCTTAATTAGGAAGTACTTATCTTTTAAGTTATTAGACTGCACTAAGGATAAGTATGGGAAATTTGTGATCGTTAAGGCTTCAATACATAGACAGGAATATGGTATTCTCAATGTTTACTGCCCTCCAGCTCATCCTCTCAAATTCCTAACACATGCTTTTTCCAAACTTACAAGCTTTTCAATACAAAACATTATTGTAGGTGGGGATTTTAATTGTCTTATGGACCCATTGATCGACATAGTGCCTAGTGGTCCCCCATTGCTCTCCTCACAGTCTAAACAAATCATGGGCTTATGTGGAGAACTAGCACTTGTGGATGTCTGGAAGTTGTTACATCCCTCAGACAAAGACTTCACATTTTTTTCTAATCCACACAAATGTTACACCAGAATAGACTTTTTGCTAACCCCCAAAACACTCCTAGATTTAGTTGTATCCTGCACAATTGGAAATATAGCTATTTCTGACCATGCAGCAGTATATTTAAATATTAACCCAAAGATAATCCAGCACGATCTAGACATTGGAGGCTGAATCCTTTTATTCTAAAAGATAATAAATTTATAGACTACTTTACTTGCAAATTCAAAACTTTCCTATATATTAATTCCAAATCAGCTAGTAGCCCATCAATGTTCTGAGAAACCGCTATGGCCTATGCAAGGGAAATAATTATGGAAGGCTTGCGGCAGCTGAAAAGGATCATACAAACGTTTGTATTAATAAGCCTTCTGTAGCCAAGTTACATAATATCACAGCCCTACGCTGTACACTAAACTCTTTACTTACACAAGCAGCCAAAAGAAAATTGACATTTGCTAAACAACGATTGTTTGAACATGGTGAGAAACCAGGTAGGTACTTGGCTTATTTAGCTAAAAAGAAAAATGCTTCTCAGACTATTGCTTCAATTAGGGATGGAACAGGAGCCCTCAGTAGTAATTCTAAAATGATTAATGTTGTGTTTAAGAATTTTTATTCTAAACTGTATCAATCTGAGCAATGTAATGATGGACACTCTAGGATGGAGTCCTTTTTCAGGAATTTAGATCTCCTAGGCATTTCTTCTGAACAAGAGTCCCTCTTCAATGCTCCGTTATCTATACACAAGATACAGGAAGCTGTGAGACAGCTCCAAAGTGGGAAGGCGCCTGGTCCTAATGGACTCACTAGTGAATTCTATAAAGAGTTCACAGGGTTATTATCAGATCCTATGCTAAACATGTTCAATCATGCATTTAATTGTGGTCTCCTCCCACCATCATTGAGAGAAGCTAATATCTCCCTAATTCTTACGAAAGGAAAGAACCCTGAAGACTGTGCCTCCCACAGGCCTATTTCACTGTTAAATATTGACTTTAAAATCTTATCTAAAACCTTAGCGTTGCGATTAGAAACTGTGTTACCTCTTACCATAAAAGAGGATCAAACGGATTTTGTAAAAGGCCGTAGATATCAGAAGATTACTTAATGTGATTCAGGCATGTCAGCAACAGGCAGTGGTTTGGTGGTTTCCCAAGGTGCAGAAAAGGCCTTTGATCGTGTCGAATGGCCATATCTTTTTTTCACATTAGAACGATTTTGTTTGGGCAATAATTTTATTAAGTGGTTGAAGGTTCTTTATAATGACCCTTTGGCTGTGATTCTCACTAATGGTATTAGGTCGGATAATTTTAGTATTCTGAGGGACAGCCGGCAGGGCTGCCCTTATCACCACTACTTTTCACTAGTGATCGAGCCATTGGCTGAGGCTATTCAGCGAGGCACCAAAATATCTGCCCCAGACATAGGACTAAAGTCACATAAAATTACATTGTGTGCGGATGATGTTTTAATTTTCTTATCAACCCTGCTATATCAGTGCACCACCTTATACGATGCATCAATTCATTTAGCACCTTTTCAGGTTATAAAATTAACTTTACTAAATCAGAGGCTATGCCTTTGGGGAATCTGCAGCAAGTACCTGACACTCAGGGTTTTCCCCTTTAAATGGTCGCAGACAGGTTTTGTTTACTTAGGCATACTTATCGCAGCTACGTTTGATTAATTGTTCAAAGCTAACTTCGCACAGTTATTTGACAAAATCAAACAGGATCTTAAGCGATGGAGCACTCTTCCCATTTCTTGGCTTGGCCGAATATCCTTGCTCAAAGTGAACATTCTTCCTCCTCTGCTCTACCCAATATGAATGATTCCAGTCATTTTTACCCAACAAATACTTAAAGAAGTAAATGGCTGGTTTGTTTCTTTCAACTGGAACAAAAAAAAGACCCTGTATTAAAATGTCTAGGTTACAGCTTTCCAGTAGTCTAGGGGGTCTGGATTTTCCAGACATTAAAAAATATCAATTAAGTTCTTTTTTATCTTATGTGGTTGACTGAGTTTGCAGGGACCCGTCCTCAATTTGGCTGGACATCGAAGCTTCACAAACAAAATGCCCTCTTATTAATTTGCTTTTCCTCAATAGAATGAAACCAGTTAAGGTATATTGTCGCAATCCAAAAACAATTAATACAATCAGGACTTGGAGGGCGGTGCGACAAATTGAGGGCAACGCAGCGAAAATATCACTTCACTCCAATAACCGGCAGTCCAGATTTTCAGCCTGGCATAATGGATTCTGGATTTAAACTTTGGATTTCTAAGGGTATTTTCTATCTAGGAGATTTGTTTGATGAAGAAATGATGATGTCTTTTAGTCAAATAGTACAGAAATTTAACATACCCCACAAGGATCTTTTTCGTTTCTTTCAGATAAGAGATTATATACAGAAAAAAAATATCATTGTTAACTGATTTCTATAGCTCTGACATAGAAAACAGGGTGTTTCGTTCGAAGGGTGAAGTCTCTATTAGTACTTCTTACAGCATCCTGAGGGAATGTTCTTCTGGAGAGGCTGAGCAGCTGGGAAGGGTCAGGGAGGAAGAGCTGGGAGTAGAAATTACAGCTGAAACATGGGAAGACATCTGTGATAATGCAAAGAAGATTTCAGTTTGTAATAGAACTAAAGCATTGCAACTCAAAAACCTGCATAGAGCCCATCTGACTCCAGATTGTCTCTTGAAATTTAAGACTGGGGTTTTTCCAATGTGTTCTAAATGTAAATTAAATACTGGAACTTTCACCCACTGTTTTTGGACTTGTCCCAAACTTCAGGCATACTGGAGTGGTATTTTGGGTGAAATGATAAAGATTCTAAAGATGGAGCTTGAACCGTACCCAGTGTCTTTTCTCTTAGGCTTACCCAGCAGTCATATTATTAATGCAATCAGAAAAAACTTTTTAACATCCTGACTTTTTGTGTGAGGAAGAACATTTTACTTTGTTGGACATCCGATAAGGCCCCTGGTCTTTTTGGTTGGCGTAAATTAATCATGGAATACATTCCTTTGGACTTTTTGACATGTATGGTACACTCAAAAACAAATAGTTTTCATAAAACATGGCAACTTTTTCTGCAGTATATAGATGTAAACCTGTCTGCTATACTAATAAGGGCTTTTGTATAGGATGTTGTGGTGATGTCTATATTTTGATGGAAGTGTTCTGATACCTGATATCTGTGAGGGGAAGAAATGTAAATGTAAGTGTACCTGGAAATTGAAAGTTTTGTTATGCTGAGCAAAAAAAAATAATGTACAGAATAATAATATACACAATAATAATTTACCGATGTGCAATGATTTGCAATAACGTGCAATAATAATGTGTGAAATAAGAGACCATTGTATTATTATGTGTGTTCTCCTGTCATGCAGAGATGAACTGTTGTATATGTTTACTGCATTTGGTAGGAAAGAGTTTCTGTAACGAGCCTTGTGACAGCAGAGCTGAATGCGTCAGTTCGAAAGGGTGTTCCATTGCTGATTCAGTAGGGCATGGAGAGGATGTGCCAGATTGCCCATAATGGATAAAAGTTTGACCTCCTCTATACCGCTAACTCAGAACATTCCGGGTTGTAGCCAAGGACGGATCCAACCTTTTTGATAAGCTTATTTAGTCTTTTTTTTTAAATCACCAACACCAATGCTACTCCCCCAACATAAAGCCGCAAAGGAGACTGCACTTGCTACAACAGACTGATAAAAGATCTGCAACATCCTGCTGCATATATTGAAGGATCACATAGAATCTGCTCATCCCCTTCTTGTAAATAGCCTTTGTGTTGGTTTTCCAGTAAAATCTGTTGTCGAGGTGAACACCCAAGTATTTGTACTCCTCCACCACTGCAACTTCTCCCAGAATGCATACAGGATTCATCACAGTTTTAAGCAAGATAATAAGTGTAATCACAGAACTCGAACTGATAACTGAAGATGGCACACTAAATTCATGCAGCACAACAAACAGCATGTGTATCAGTAGGATTATAAACATAGCTTAACATGCTTATGCTCCAAGAAAACCACAATCTTTTCATGGTTCGTAGGCTTGTGTGCTTCAATGATCTGGAAGCTATCCTGGCTGAATTAGTGGTGTTATACTTTGGCTTTTAATAGGGTCACCCATACCAAACAGATCAAAGGGTAGAAGCCAGACTAAGAGTGATCTACTGATCCTCCAGGTTCAGTAGTTCAGATCAGGGATAACAACCCTGACTGGTAAAACAAAACTGTTATGGAAACAGCAATGAAGAATCCTTCTACATCTGAGTATGACAGCATTCCTGAGTCTTCACCTGGAACTTGCATGGCTGACAGTAGCAAAAACTGAGAAGCTATTGGCACGATGAAGGAAGCCCTGAACACTGCCAAAGATGGAGATCCTCCATTGCTGCCTTAAACATCAGCAGCATAGTGGGAAGTTAGTTAAAATGCTTATATATTAACAGAAAAGAATTAAGGTCAAAATAGAAAAACTAATTTCAAACAGATATTTAAGAATGCTAGGCTGATCAGATTTTATTTGCAAGTTTTGTATGCCAGAAGCCATATCACCAGACTTTAAAAATTAGTAGTCACATAAAACTCTATCAAAGGTTAAAGCTGTGCTCTAGAAACTGCAAATATCATTACTGTTACTTACTTCAGCAACTTTAAGAAATTCTGAAACTCTTGTCATTCTAGTGAGGAATTTTTTGTAAATTTCTAGTGCTTCTTTACAGTGTCCTTTCTTCATTTCAAAATATTTTTCTAAAAATCAGAAACAATTAATTAGATTAAATACAATCAAGTATAATACCTTCCCATAAATAGTGTCCAAAGGTTGAATCCTATAATGCTACATTAACAGACAGCAAGAATTCTGTGCCATCTTGAATGCAAAATTGCACTTTTTCATTAAATTTGACTGCTATGCTCTAACTACTTTAAGTTACTTGCGTCCATCTCTGGTCAAGACCGTGGAAGCTTTCAGGCTAAATTCAGGCAGAGTGCAAGGTAAGAATAGAGATCCTCCAATTTCTCCTCCCTTCTCAGTTTATAAAAACGTATAGAGAAATATTCAGAATTATGTGTGAACTATGTTTGAACATGAAATCTTCTATTTTATGAACAGGTACTTAACTACAACACACTTGTCTACAATATTTGTAGGCAACCAAACCCCTTGATAATTTCAACTATTAAAGGTGCAAGCAAGTGTGCAAATTAATATTAATGCATATAACATTAATATTTAAGTTTATAAAACAAACAGGTATTACTGTACCTTATTATGCCTCAAACTAGTTGGTACAACCATCAATTTTAACGGACCATCTTAGAGAATCTTCACTCCAAGGGAAACTAAAGCAACTAATTAAACTATGGGCACCAACTTTTTTCTTGCACATCTGATTGTTCAAAACTTGAAAGAGAGTAATTTGTTCCCGTGCAATATAGTACATAACTTTCCAAATAAAAACATGATAAAATGATATTAGGAAAGGAGATCAAACTGAAGCAATTGCTGTATAGGTCTGCACATGGATAACTTACACTGTAGTCAACATGACATGATAAATGTTACTTACCTAACAAATTAATGATTCCATCGTTGTAACATGCAAATAATTTGATTAGATCTTTGAAAAGTAGCAAGAAAGCAGCATTTATTACTCCATTTGACAATTCACCAGGGCTCACCTGTAATGTAATTTTTAAACATTTAACCTGTGCATTTGAACCAGAACTTCAACAAGTTTAATTAATCAGTTTTGAGCAAATTCAAGCATATAATGTGATGCATGCACTTTCTCCATGCAGTTGACAGAAAAAAAAATCATACATAATATTGAATAACCGATAAATATTGCTACTAGTAGTCCAGTTAGGACCTACAGAATGCTACCTTAAGAACAAAGGAGCAATTCTGACTGAAGTTAGAGCCGAAATCAGAGGCACGTCAGCTATGGCAGGGTTTGCAGACAATTACTTCCTACAAGGAAAAACCTAACATAAACGGCTGTGAAGCTTCACTCCCAGATTAGTCAACATCTTATATGCACGCATTAAAGAGAAAATAAAACTACACTTATAAAAATCACTGCACCATCTGGCAACCCTATGATTGTTGTCTCCGAGGCCAACATCAGAACATCTTTCAAGAGGGTAAACACTCTCGCAAGGCACCAATCACCAATTGTGCACCTGGTAGGGCTCTGAAAATCTGTGCTAACCAACTGGTGGGAGTGTTCAAGGACATCTTCAAACTTTCACTGCTGCAATTGGAGCTTCTCACCTGCTTCAAAAAGGCATCAATCATACCAGTGCTCAAGAAGACCAGAGTGAGCTGCCTCAACAGCTATTGCCCGGTTGCACTCACATCTGCAGTGATGAAGTACTTTGAGAGGTTGATTATAGCTAGAACTAACTCCTGCCTAAGCAAGAACCTGGACCTGTGGCAGTTCACCAACTGCCACAATAAGTCTACAGTACATGCATTCTCACTGACTCTCCATTCAGCCTTGGACAGCCTGAACAATAGCAATACCTACATAATGCTGCTGTTTATTGCTTACAGCTCAAAGTTCAGCACCATCAGCCACATGTATTAATCAATAAGCTTCAAAATTTAAGCTTCGGGTCTGCTTACAACTGGTTCTTTGACTTCCACCTCAGGAGACTATGACAACCTTGCACTCAACATTAGTAAGACCAAGGAATTGATTGTGGACTTCCGGAAAGGGAAGTTAAAGGAACACGCACATCAGTCCTCATTGTGAGATCAGAAGTAGAAGTGAGCAATTTCAAGTTCCTGGACATCAACATCTCTGAGGATCTATCCTAGGCCCGATATAGTGATGCAATTACAAATAAGGCACGACAGCAGCTATATTTCATTAGAAGTTTGAGAAGAATTGGCATGTCACCAAAGACACTGCATATTTCTACAGATGGACTGTGAGAACATTCTACCTGGTTGCATCACTGTCTGCTATGGAGGGGCCATGAAACAAGATTGGGAAACGCTTCAAGAAAATTGTAAACTCAGCCAGGTCGATCATGGGCTATAGCCTCGTATCATCAAGGACACCTTCAAAAGATGATGCTTCAAAAAGGCTGCATCCATCATTAAGAATCCCCATCACTATATATATATATATATATATATATATATATATATACACATACATACACACACACACACACTACCAAACTCTGGAACATCTGGAAAGATAGATCTGAGAGTCTCGTCTGGCCAGTAACCCTATATTTCTGTGAAACATGGACCCTAAAAGCAGCTGATGAAAAGAAGTTGGCAGCATTTGAGATGTGGACATACAGACGGATCCTCAGGGCATCACACATTGGAAGGAGATCCAATAATTTCATCCTAGAAAAGACTGGCAAGAAACCAATACTTCTGAAAACCGTTATCCAAAGGAAACTTCACTATTTTGGACACATCTCAAGAACTGATGACACACTGGAACGCACTGCGCTTGAAGGCAGAGTAGAAGGAAGCCGCTCCTGAGGCAGACAGAGGACAACCTGGATCGACAACATCAAGAAGTGGACCAGTCTCACTGCCAGAGATGCAAGAGGTTTGACTGCCGACAGATCGCAGTGGAAGAAAGTGGTCGCCGAGGCTCTGGCAGATATATAATTTTTATATATATATATATATATAGAGAGAGAGAGAGAGAGAGAGAGAGAGAAAGAGAGAGAGAGAGATATAGATAGATAGATAGATACACACACTTCTTATTGCTAACTATAGTTTTTATTATTATGTATTGCAATGTACTGCTGCCACAAAACAACAAATTTTACAACGTATGCCAGTGAATTAAACCTGATTCTGATTCTATCAGCACTGATTGGAAATTACACCTTTTCCTTTCTGACAATCAACATGGACACACCTCAAGGATGTGTGCTTAGCTCACTGCTCTGTTCTCTCTATGTCTATGACTGTGTGGCTAGACATAGTGCAAATGCCATCTATAAATTCACCAAGAACACAACTGTTGTCAGCAGAATCTCAGATGACGACAAGGAGGTGTACGTAGTCAGAAAAAAGTTTAACATCACTGGCATACATAGTGAAATTTGTTGTTATGCGGCAATAGTATATTAGAATACATAATAAAACTGTAAATTACAGTAAGTATATATGTTAATAGTTAAATAAGTAGCGCAAAAAGAGGGAAAAAAAGATAGTGTTCATGGGTTCAATGTCAATTCAGACATCTGATGGCAGAGGGGAAGAAGCTATTCCTGAATCGCTGAGTATGTGTCTTCAGACTCCCTGATGATAGCAATGAGAAGAGGGCATATCACGGGTGACGGAAGTCCTCAATAATGGACGCCACCTTTTTAAGGCATCAGTACTTGAAGATGTTCTGGATGCTAGGGAGGGTTAGTGGCCATGATGGCACTGACTGTGTTTACAACTTTCTGCAGCTGATTTCAATCTTGTACGGTGGCCCCTCTGCACCAGATGGTGATACAACCAGTTAGAATGTCCTCCATGGTAGATCTGAAGACACTTGCAGCACCTTTGGTGATATACCAAATCTCCTCATACTTCCAATGAAATATAGCCACTGTCGTGCTTACTTTGTAGCTGCATCAATACGTTGGGCCCAGGATAGATCCTCAGAGGTGTTGACCCAGGAATTTAAAATTGCTCACCCTTTCCACTTCTATTCCCTCATTGAGGACAGGTGGTGTGTATTCTCTCATCTTTCCATCTCAGAACTGACGATGAGTGCAAGGTTGTTGCTGCAACACTACTCAACTAGCTGATCTACATAGGCCTTCTCATCACCATCTGAAATTCTGCCAACAATTTATCTTGTCACAAATTTATAGTTGGCATTTTAACTGTGCCAATCCACACACTCATGGGTGTAGAGAGAGTAGAGCAGTGGGCTAAGCACACATCCTTGAGGTGTGCCAATGTTGATTATCAGAGAGGTGGAAATGTTATTTCCGATCCCAGAGACTGTGGTCTTCTGGTGAGGAAGTCAAGGATCCAGTGTAAAGGGAGGCAGAGGCCCAGACTTTGGAGCTTCTTGATCACAATATTAGCCATGATCATGTTAAACACTTAGCTGTAGTTAATAAACAACAGCCTGTTGCAAGTATTAATATTGTCCAAGTGATCTAATGATGCATGAAGAGCCAATGAGGTCACATCCACTGTAGACCTATTGTGGCCATAGGCAAATTGCGGTGGGTCCAGCTCCATGCATAGGCAGAAGTTTGATTCTAGCCATAACCAACCTCTCAAAGCACTTCATCATCGATAAGAGTGCTACTGGACAATAGTCATTAAGGCAGCTCACCCTAATCTTCTTGAACATTGGTATGATGGTTGCCCTTCTGAGGCTGGAGGGAACTTTCATCTGTAGTAATGAGAGATTGAAAATATCTTCGAACACACCTACCAGTTGGTTGGCACAGATTTCAGAGCCAAGTACACCATTGGGACCTGTCACCTTGCGAGGGTTCACCCTCTTGAAAGCTGTTCTGATGTTAGCCTCCAAGACAGTGGTCACAAGGTCACCAGATGCTACAGGGATCCTCATAACTGTAGTTTTATTCCTCCTTTCAAAGCATGCATAAAAGGCACTGAGCTCATCTGGGAGTGAAGCATCACTGCCATTCATGATGTTAGTTTTCGCTTTGTAGGAAGTAATGGCCTACAAACCCTACCAGAGTTGACAGGCAACCTCAACCGGAATTGTTCTTTTGCTTTTGAGATAGCCTTCCACAAGTTGTATCTGGCTTTCTTGTATTGCTCTGGATCACCAGACTTGAATGCCACAGATCTAGCCCTCAGCAGACTCTGAATCTCCTGGTTCATCCACGGCTTCTGATTCAGGTGTGTATGGTATGTTCTTGTAGGTACACACTCATCCACACAGGTTTTTATGAAGTTAGTGACAACTTTGGCATGCTCATTCAAACTCAAAGATGAATCCCTGAATACTACGCAGTCCACTGACTCAAAGCAGTCCTACAAGTGCTCTTCCGCCTCCCTTGTCCATATCCTCTTGGTCCTCACGACTGATGCTGCAGTCTTTAGTCTCTGCCTATACTTGTAGTAGAAGAACAGCCAGATGATCAGATTTTCCAAAGTGTGGATGTGAGATGGCTCGATAAGCGCTTGTGATTGTAGTATAACAGTGGTTCAGTGCATTGGCTCCTCTGGTTCCTCAAGTGATAATTTGGTGATTATTATTTCGAGACTTTTTCAAGCTGGCCTGGTTAAAGTTTCCCAAAATGATGGGTAAGGCAGCAAGGTTCACTGTTTCGTGCCTGTTAATTATATTGCTCAGTTCATCTAAATTAGAGCCTATCTGACACGGGTCTAAGGTGGAATGTTCACTGCTACCAAGATGATGGCTGGAAACTCCCACAGCAGATAAAATGGATGACACTTGATTGTCAGATGTTCCAGGATGGGTGAGCAGGAGTGAGATAGATAAGCCGGTTGAATGGTGTCGCGAAAACAACCTTGCTGTCAGCATCAGTAAAACCAAGGATTTGATTGTGGACTTCAGGAAGGGAAAGTTGAGGGAACACATACCAGTCCTCATCAAGGGGTCAACAGTGGAAAGAGTGAGCAGGTTCAAATTCCTGGGTGTCAACGTCTCTGAAGATCTATTCTGGGCTTAACATACAGATGCAATTATGAAGGTGGCACACCAGCGGCCATATTTTATTAGGAGGTTGAAGGGAATTCTGTATGTTCAAAGTAAGTTTATTATCAAAGTACATATATGTCACCATATATGTCACCTGAGATTCATTTATAAAATAATTCTGAAATAACTTTTGCTTTAAAAATTGAAACAATCAACATTGCAATTTGTGTGAACAATATTCAAATTCCATTGTGCAGACAATGAAATGGTGCGGATAACATTAAAATTCCATTATTTTAATGAGAGCAATTATGAATTATGACATGATATAGCTGTGTACCACAAAGATTCAAACAGCAATTATATATGGGAAGAGATGTGGAAGTGCTCTGGGTATGCAAGAGTACAAATTGGAAATTCTAGTTAAGCCATGTAATTCTATGAATAATGTATATCCGTGGATCAGCAAAATGCTTAACATATGCAATCACATGCATATGGGAGTTGTTAAAATATGCAGGAAAATCTGAGATGATTTGCATTTACTGCTGCAATGAATTTTTCACCTGCAGCAATGACTCAGACATGCTGTCATGCTGTTGGACTACTCACATCGAACTCCAGCAATGCATCCAACTGCCCTTGCAGTATTGGCATGCCTTTCAACAACTTCTCTGGAGCCATAGTTCGCATTGCACCATCAGCCCTGTTTAAAGAGACAAAATGTGAGCTAAATATATTTTACACACATGTAGATACTTACATCGAGCATACAGATGTCCTTGAAATATCTATATACTCTTGAACAATTTATCTGATGGCATCTTTCTCATGACACCATCAATGCTGAAAAAGAAAATCTCAGGTTTGAACACTACTTTATAGTCACCAAACAATTGATACTAGAACGTACCATCATCATAGTGCTATTTGATTCTGCGCTTCCCACTCCCTGGATCACAAATCAATAGTAAATATTAAAACTTTAAATTATAAATCATAAATAGAAAATAGAAAAATGGAAAGTAAGGTAGTGCAAAAAAAAACAGAGGCAGGTCCGGATATTTGGAAGGTACAGCCCAGATCCGGGTCAGGATCCATTCGGCAGTCTTATCACAATTGGAAAGAAGCTGTTCCCAAATCTGGCCGTACGAGTCTTCAAGCTCCTGAGCCTTCTCCCGGATGGAAGAGGGACGAAAAGTGTGTTGGCTGGGTGGGTCTCGTCCTTGATTATCCTGGCAGCACTGCTCCGACAGCATGCAGTGTAAAGTGAGTCCGAGGACGAAAGATTGGTTTGTGTGATGTTCTGCGCCATGTTCACGATCTTCTGTAGCTTCTTCCGGTCTTGGACAGGACAACTTCCATACCAGGTTGTGATGCACCATAGAAGAATGCTTTCTATGGTGCATCTATAAAAATTAGTGAGGGCTTTAGGGGACAGGCCAAATTTCTGTAGTTTTCTCAGGAAGTAAAGGCACTGGTGGGCTTTCTTGGCAGTGGACTCTGCTTAGTTAGACCAAGTCAGGTCATTTGTGATATTGACCCCGAGGAACTTAAAAGCTTTTGACCTGTTCCACTTGCGCACCACCGATGTAAATTGGGTCATGCGGTCCGCTACTCTTTCTGAGGTCAATAACAAATTCCTTCGTCTTGCTGACATTGAGGGATAGGTTATTGTCTTCGCACCATGCCACCAGGTTCTTAATTTCCTCTCTGTACTCAAACTCATCGTTACCCGAGATACGGCCTACAATTGTTGTGTCATCAACAAACTTACATATTTGTGTCTACTTTTGTCTCTTGTTCCACATACAAAATGTTGGAGGAACTCAGCAGGTCAGTCAGCATCTATGGAAATGAATAAACAGTCAACAGAGGGAAAGGAGAGTAGTAAGATGGTGATAGGTGAAGTCAGGAGGGTGGGAAAGGTAAAGGGCTGGAGATAAAGGAAGCTGATAGGAGAGGAGAGTGGACCACAGGAGAAGGGGAATGAGGGGGAAGTGACAAGCAGGTGAGAAGAGCTAAGAAGCCAGAGTAGGAATAGAAGAAGAGAGGATGGAGGAAGGAGAAATTGATATTCATGCCATCGGGTTGGATGCTCCCCCAACAGAATATAAGATGTTGCATCTTGGCACAAGAGGAGGCCATGGACCAACATGTCGGAATGTAGATCAGAATTAAACTGGGAAGCTCTGCTTTTGGGGGATGGAGTGGAGATACTTGACGAAGCGGTCCCCCAATTTACATCTCGTCTCACCAATACAGAGGAAGCCACATCAAGTGACCGGACACAATAGATGACCCCAGCGGATTCGCAGGTAAAGCATTGCCTCGTGTGGAAGGACTGTTTAGGGCCATGATTGGATGTGAGGGAGGAAGTGAATGGACAGGTGTAAAACTTGGGCCACTTGTAGGGATAAGCGCTGGGAGGGAGATTAGTGGAGAGGGATGAATGAACAAGGTAATCACAGAGGGAGCGATCCCTGCAGAAACCGGAGAAGGGGGTGGAGGTAAATATACGTTTAGTGGTAGGATCCCTTTGGAGATGGCAGAAGTTGCAGAGGATGATGTGCTGAATCAGAAGGACATTAGGACTGCGCGTGTCCTTTGTTTCTTGGAATCTTGGTTAACTCCTTCTGTACCGGATGCAGCGATTCCGATCGACATGTTTACTATAGACCTTCAGGATAGATCTATAGAGTCTCTCAAAAGCAGAGGTGGAGGAGTATGCCTCATGAGCAGCTCCTCTTGGCGCACAAATATATCAGTGCTGTCCCAATTCTGCTCATGAGACCTGGAATATATCACAGTTAAGTGCCGTCCATTTTACCTACCACGGGAGATACCTGTGACCATTTTGGTAGCGGTACACATTCCACCTCAGGCCAATGTCAATCAGGCTTCAGATGATCTATGCAATGAGATCAACATGCACGAAACAGTGCACCCTAACGCCTTCACCATCGTTTTGGGGGATTTTAACCAGGCCAGTCTGAAAAAAATTGCTAAATAATTACCATCAACAGATCTCCTGCAATACCAGAGGAAACAGCACACCAGACCATTGCTACACCACCAGCAAGAATGCCTACTGTGCTATTCCATGCCCTCACTTTGGGAAGTCTGATCACCTGGCTGTACTTCTACTCCTTGAGCATAAGGAGAGACTGAAGACTGCAGCACCAGTAGTGAGGACCAAGGAGGTATGGACAAGGAGAGCACAAGTGCGCTTACAGGACTGCTTTGAATCGGTGGTCTGGACTGTATCCAGGGATTCATCTTCAAATCTGGATGAGTATGCTGCAGTTGTGGCCAACTTCATTAAAACCTGTGTGGATGAGTGTGTGCCTACAAAGACTTGCTGTACATTCCCAAACCAAAAGCCATGGAAGAACCAGGAGGTACGTCGTCTGCTGAAGGCTAGATCTGTGGTATTCAAGGCTGGTGACCCAGACCTGTACAGAAAACCAGGTAGGACATGCGGAGGACTACTTCAGGGGTGAACAGACAATTTTCAATGAGGTTGAAGGTGACATCAGATGTACGACAACTCTGGCAGGGTTAGCAAGACATTACTTCCAACAAAGCAAAACCCAATAGCATGAATGGCAGTGATGTTTCACTACCAGATGAACTCAATGCCTTCTACGCCCACTTTGAAAGGGAGAATATAGCCACAGTTGCGAAGATCCCTGCTGCACCCGGTGACCCTGTGACCTCCGACTCAGAGGCTGATGTTAGGCTGCCTTTAAAGGAAGTGAATCCTCGCAAGGCAGAAAGTCCTGATGGAGTACCTGGTAAGGCTCTGAAAACTTGTGCCAACCAACTGGCGGGAGTATTCAAGGACATTTTCAACCTCTCACTGCTACAAGAGGAAGTTCCCACTTGCTTCAAAAAGGCAACAATTATACCAGTGCCAGAATAATGTGAGCTGCCTTAATGACTATCGCCCAGTAGCACTCACATCTACCGTGATAAGATGCTTTGAGAGGTTGGTCATGACTAGACTGAACTCCTGCCTCATGAAAGACCTGGACCCACTGCAATTTGCCTATCACCACAATAAGTGAATGGCAGATGCAATCTCAATGGCTCTCCACACGGCTTTAGACCAGCTGGACAACGCAAACACCTATGTCAGGATGCTGTTCATCGTCTATAGCTCAGCATTTAACACCATCATTCCCGTAATCCTGATTGAGAAGTTCCAGAACCTGAGCCTCTGACCTTCCCTCTGCAATTGGATCCTCGACTTCCTGACCGCAAGACCACAATCTGTGCGGATTGGTGATAATATCTCTTCCCCGCTGACTATCAACATTGGTGCACCTCAGGGGTGTGTGTTTAGCCCACTGCTCTACTCTCTCTATGCTCACGACTGCTTGGCTAGGCATAGCTCTAATACCACCTATAAATTTACTGATGATACAACCATTGTTGGTAGAATCTCAGATGGATACGAGCCGGCGTGCAGGAGCGAGATATGCCAACTAGTAGAGGGGTGTCACAGCAACAACCTTGCACTCAACGTAAGACAAAAGAGCTGATTGTGGACCAGGAAGGGTAAGACGAAGGAACAGATACCAATCTTCGTAGAGGAATCAGAAGTGGAGAGTGTGAGCAGTTTCAAGCTCCTGGGTATCAAGATCTCCGAGGACCTAACCTGGTCTCAACACATCGATGCAGCTATAATGGCTGCAAGACAGCGACTATACTCCGTTAGGAGTTTGAAGAAATTTGGTACGTCAACAAAAACACTCAAAGACTTCTATAGATGTACTGTGGAGAGCATTCGGACAGGCTGCATCACTGTCTGGTATGGGGGGGCTACTGCACAGGACCGAAAGAAGCTGCAGAGAGTCTTAAATTTAGTCGGCTCCATCTTGGGTACTAGCCTACAAAGTACCCAGGACATCTTCAATAAGCGGTGTCTCAGAAAGGCAGCTTCCATTATTAAGGACCCCCAGCACCCAGAGCATGCCCTTTTCTCACTATTACCAGCTGGTAGGAGGTACAGAAGCCTGAAGGCACACACTCAGCAATTCAAGAACAGCTTCTTCCCCTCTGCCATCCAATTTCTAAATAGATACTGAACCCGCGAACACTACCTCATTGTCTTATATTATTCCTGTCTTTGCACTATTTTTAATTTATTCAATATATATACTGTAATTTATTTATTTATTTATTATTATTTTTCCTTCCCCTTCTATGTTATGCATTGCATTGAATTGCTGCTGCTAAGTTAACAAATTTCATGACAGATGCCAGTGATAATAAACCTGATTCTGATCTGATCTGGATGCAGAGGCTCATGGGGTGGTAGGTAAAGACGAAAGGAACGCTATCACTGTTAAGGTGGCAGGAAGATGGGGTGAGTGTAGATGTTCGGGAAGTGGAGAAGATACAGGTGAGGGTAGCATCAATAGTGGAGGAAGGGAAGACATCACTGATGTCCTGGAAATATACTGATGAAGGTCTCTACCCGAAACATCAACTCTTTATTCCTCTCCATAGATGATGCTTGAATGGCTGAGATCCTCCATCATTTTGTATGTGTTACTCTGGATTTCCAGCATCTGCAGAACCTCCTGCATTCATGTTTTGTCTCTTATAGTTGTCCAATTTGATGTAGTACTTGTTGATTGAACGGTACAAGCTTGAAACTATGACAAGACATGGATCAAGACATAAAATTTAGATCCGTTCAAATTATGAAGATGAAAGGTGAACTGAAAAATACAATCAGACAAGGGCCAAATGGGCCTCCTCCTGTGATACAACTTTGACTCTACTTCATTTAGTCAGATATTATTAACCTGGGTGTATAGAATTACAGCAACAGATAAAACATTGAGGAATACATTTACAGCAGGTTGCTGAGATATTGATTACGCTTTCAGAAATCATCTTGGAGAAAAATCTATAACACCTGATTAAAAGGAAATGGTTAATTTTAGAATAGGAAAGTTAACTTGAAATTTTGTCATAGAGCATTTAACACCAAGAATTAGACATAAAATGGGACTGGATCCTGACCCATATTGTTCATTTTGCCCCCACAGAACCGTTGGCTCTTTTATACATGTTGTATGGGAATGTCCAGGGGTTTTTGGTTTGTTGGGGGGGGGGGAAGGTTATCAGTACTCTTACAGAACTAATGGGGGTACAATTATCAATGGACCCCGCTGTACATCTTCCAAATGATGACTCCCACCTTTCCCTTACGGAAAAAACACGCAAAGCTCAGGCCTGACTCCAGCTAAGAAGATTGTAGTCCAGCGTTGGAAACCTCCCCATGATATTTCAAATACTCACTGGCTTCTGAGCTTTTTGGACATTTCTTACCTGGAACTTTCATCAGCAAGAGCAAATGATGCACTACCAAACACAATCTTAATGTGGACAAATTTGATATCTAACTTAAAAGATCTTTTGTTAAAATAGGAATGCTCTCTCTGTGTATGCACTACTATTCAGTTGGTTGGTTGGGGGGGGAAGAGAAGGATGGGGGGAAGAGAAGGATGGGGGGGAGAGAGGGATGGAGGGGGGATGGTGATGAAGGTTGGAGGTGGCTGGGCTAAACAGTCAAAATGTAATTGGCAATTGGTTGTACTGAATGTAATTTGTCAGTGTTGCAATAAAAAATTAATAATAAAAAAACAAAAAAAAAAGAATAGGAAGGTTATAAGGAGGGAGAGCTAGAGCAGGTTAGAAAGGCTTAAAAACAAGAGGGAACCAGAAATTAAGCTGCAATGTGAAAGAGCTACCACAAGCATAATTGTCAAATATGGTTTGCCACTGTGCCATTAAATTAGCTTGTCTGTATGGAAATAATAGGCAAATGAATTTCAAACATTTAAAGTACAATTTCCTGCAGCCCACAGAGTGTCGCGATGAACGCTGGCACCATCTTGGCTGGCATTATATCAATTCATAATTTGAAGGTCAATTCACTACTTAATTAATGGAGTTAGGGGTGGGGATGAACAATTCATAGCTTTAGCAAATATGAAGCAAGAGGTCTGAGGTCTCACATGGCCCAGATCTGCTATGTTTGTTATTAAGGAAATACTGTGCTCCCATTTAACCCATTTCCTCATAACTTCAAGTACATCAGTCAAAGCACCTTATAATCTGACACCAGAGATTCTGCAGATGCTGGAAATCTTGAAGAATACACACAAAATACTGGAGGAACTGAGCAGGTCAGGCAGCATCTGTAGAGGGGAATAAAGTAAGTTTTGTGCCAAGTCTTTTCATCGGGACTTTTCAGAAGGGGACAGACACCAGAATAAGATGGTGGGAAGAGGGGGTGTGAAGTAGTCCAAGCTGGCAGATGGTAGGTGAGAATAGGTGACGGAGAAAGTGATGGGTGGGTGGGGGAGGGGGGAATAATGAAAGAAGCTGGGAGGTGATAGGTGGAAGTGTAAAGTGCTGTATAAGGAGGAATCTAATAAGACAGAACAGTGAACCATTGAATAAAGAGAAAGAGATGGCAAACCAGAGGGAGGTGACGGGCAGGTTATGAAGATGGAGAAGCGGTGAGAGGGTAAACAGAATGGGTACTTAAAAAGAAAGGGGCATGGAAACAAAGGGGACTAATTACTGTAAGTTAGAGAAATCAATGTTTATGCAATTAGGTTGGAGGCTCCAAAGATTATTTTCCTCCTTAGATACTGCCTGACCTGCTAAATTCCTCCAGTTGTGTATGTTGCCCTATAAACTGTTGTTCTTAAGATCAGCCCCAATATTTTATCATTTTGCACCAATATCCTAAATGCGCAATGTAAAGAAAAGAAAAATGGAAGAGGCAGCCACGCTTAGGCAAAGGGAAACTTGAGGAACAACAGTCATCTTTCATGAGTGCATTATACCTAACAGCTAACTCTCTTTTTATTTCCGTTTCTCTGTGAATATTTTAAAATCTCCTTTTCAATTTGTTTCATTTTTCAATTACATATTCAAATGCTAATTTTTGAAGTTATTTTTACTTTAACAACTTTGATCTCCACCCTATCAAAGACAGTGCCTGTTCTCTGCACCCTGCAACCCCCTCTACAACTTAAAAAGCTCATTTTCTCACTTTTCCAGTTTTGATGAAGGGTTCCTGAATTGAAAGTAGAACTGTTTTCCCTCCAGGCAATTTAAATATTTTGCTTGCTTTGAATTTCCAGTACCTATATATTTTTTTACTGCTGTCAGCATTTGCTCCTTGCATTGACAGACCATCCAAATTCAGTGGTCACTGTCAGAACATCTGCTGGATGCAGTGGAAACCAGCATCTCCTCTTCTACGTGGCTGCCAAAGATTCCACTGTAAGGACCAACTCCTCTTAACAGGAAGTTGGTCATAACTTTAACTGTAACAGTCAAATTCAGATTCATTTATCTCATGTATATCAAATCATACACTGAAATGTGCCGGTTGTGTTAACAACCTAAGGGTGTGCTGGGGGCAGCCCAGATGTTGCACACGGATTGCGGTGCCAACAGCATGCCCACCACGTTCAGTAGAACATTAAAAGTAACACCACCACAAAACAAAACAACAACCTGTTTATACTTCAGATCCACTGAAGTAAGTCTCTTTCAGATCCATTGTACGACAACTTTGTGCTCACCTTTCATTTTTTAAAAATGTAATATGTGGCATAAAATTAAATAAACCAAGAGTGATTGCAATTGTAAATGTTTATTGATAGAGCTGCTTGATATTCAATTATACACCCTATGCTTCAACAAATTGCTGCAAAATGTTCACAAAAATCTAACACCAGGAAAATAACTAAAGCACATTTAATTGAGATATAATTTTTAGTCCGATACATTACCTATAATCAACTTCCATACAAAAAGAAATCCAACTTACCCTTTTTTCACTCTTGCAAAGTCAAACGCCATCTGTCTATAGGAATATGCCTTCTCATTTAAGTATCTGCTGTACCGCCTAATAAACGTAGACATATCATAACCTGTAAGAATTAAAGTGCACATTTGTTGGAATAGCACATACAAAATTTCAGAACCTTCCACTTCTTCATAATTACAAGCACTGTGATTATTTCTGAACCTGACCGCTTATCCCACAGAACAATGCTTTAGGGTAGTCCAGAGCAACACACACAAAATGCTGGAGGAACTCAACAGGTCAGTCATCATCTAGGGAAATAAATAAACAGTCAACGTTTCCAGCTGAGACTGTTCATCAGGATTTAAGTGTTCCATTTTATTCTTGCAACAACTTGATTTCAATGTTCAGGAACAGTTTAACACAGGATTGTGCAAATGAAGTTAGGATGACCTAGCGGTCCGACTCTGTGACTCAGAAGGGAAGGGGAGAGAACAGACAAGCTCTGGTGAAAGGGGATCCATTAGTTAGGGGAATAAAAAGGATGTTCTGTGGATGAGAACAAGATTTTTGGATGGCATGTTGCCTCTCAGATGCCAGGATCGAGTACTCGACATTCTTAAGTGGGAGGGTGTGCAGCCAGAGGTTGTGGTCCATATAGGGTCCAATAACATAGGTAGGAAGAGTGACGAGGTTCTGCAAAGTGAGCTCAGGGAGTTAGGTGCTAAGTTAAAGGACAGGATCTCCAGGGCTGTGATCTCAGAATTGCTACCCACACCATGTGCTAGTGAGGCCAGAACGGGCAAAATCATACAGTTTAAAATGTGGCTAGGGAGTTGGTGCAGGAGGGAGGGCATTAGATTTCTGGATCACTGGGCTCTTCCAGCGGTGGGACCTGTAGAGAAGATATTGTTTGCATTTTAACTAGAGGGGAACTAATGTCCTAGTGGGAAGGTTTGCTAGTGTTGCACGGCCGGGGGGGGGGGGGGGGGGGTTAAAACAAAGCTGCAGGGGGATGGGAACTGCAGCATCAGACAGATCGTGGAGTTGTGGAGACACACAAAGTCAGGAAGCAAAAAGTTGAGTGCGGTGCGACTAATGTCCTGAGCGGTGTACATTTCAATGCAATTAGTATTATAGGAAAGGCATGGAACCACACATGGAATTATAATATCGTAGCCATTAGTGAAATTTGATCGCAGAAGGGGCGGGACTGGCAGCTCTGTTTTAGATGTGACAGAACAGGAGGGATTAAAGGGGGAGGGGTGGGCCTTACTAGTCAGGGAAAACGTCACGGCCGTGCTCAGTCAGGACAGACTGGAGAACTCGTCTAGGGAGGCTTTATGGGTGGAATTGAGGAATAAGAAGATATGACCACATTAATGGGGCTATATTATAAACCACCCAACAGTGCTTGGGATTTAGAGGAACAAATTTGTGGAAAAATCGCAGACTGTTGCAAGAAACATAAGTTATGATAGTAGGTAATTTTAACTTCCCACATACTGACTGGAACTCCCATACTGTAAAAGGACTAGATGGGATAGAGTTTATCAAATGTGTTCAGGAAACTTTCCTTAATTAGTACATAGAAGCCTAAATAGGAGAGTGTGCTATTCTTGATCTGCTATTTGGGAATAAGACAGGAGGGTGACAGAAGATTGTGTAGGGGAACACTTCGCATCTTGTGATCATAATGCCATTAGCTTCAAAGTAAATACACCCTAATGTATCAGAAATGATCTGGTATGTGTGGATTGGGAAAGGCTTTTACTGGCAAAGGTGTACTTGGTAAGTGGTAGGCCTTCAAAAGTAAAATTTTAAGAGTAAAAAGCTTGTATGTGTCTGTCAGAATAAAAGGTAAAGATAAAGGGTTTTCAAGAAATATAGCGGCCCTGGTTAAGACAAAAAAAAAGGTGGTGCTCAGCAGGTATTGGCAAGAAGGAACAAATGAGGTACTTATTCGGTATAAGAAATGCAAGAAAACACTTAAAGAAATCAGGAGGGCTAAAAGAAGGCATGAGGTTGCCTTAGCAGACAAGGTGAAAGAGAATCTTAAGGGATCCTACAGATATGTTAAGAGCATCAGGATTGTATGGGACAAAATCAGTCCTCTGGAAGATCAGAATGGTAATCTATAAATGGAGTCAAAATTCTGTTTGAATGAAGAATTAGTTAAAACTCCATCAAAATCAGATTAGATTCCATATATAGCACCAGGTGTAATATATTCAATTTCATTTCATGACTTTATTCCTTGGAGTACAGGAGAATGAGGGGAGTTTTGATAGAGGTATACAAAATTATGAGGGGTATAGATAGGGTTAATGCAAGCAGGCTTTTTCCACAGAGGTCGGCTGCAACTAGAACTAGAGGTCAAGGGTTAAGGTGAAATATTTAAGGGGTACATGAGGGGGACTTCTTCACTCAGTAAATGGTGAGAGTGTAGAATGACCTGCCAGTGGAAGTGGTGAATGCAGGTTCAACTTCAATACTTTAGAGAAATTTGTATAGGTACATGGATGGGAGGGGTATGGAAGGCTGTGGTCCAGATGTAGATCAATAGGACTTGGTAGAATAATGGTCCGGCATGGACTAGTTGGGCCAAAGGACCTATTTTTGTGCTGTAGTACTCTATGATTCTATTTCATTATGTAAGCACCAAACCTTGCATTACCTTAAATCTTTCATGAAGGAAATTACACCAAATGAAAACATCTTATTGCAATAGCGTATTTCGCATACTGACATGCTTTCCTTTACATTAATAACAAACAGCTATGCAATCTGTTGTTTGCTCTGTTCACTGGTACTTATTATGTACCTTGCCCCATTTATTCTGTAGTTTCATGTATACACAGAATTTGAAACTAAGTGTAGCCAAGGTGCCATGCTTTAAATTAGCATTATTTGTCACACGTATATCAGAAAATCAAAACATACAGTAAACTGTGTCGTTCTTTGGCATCAACAATCGACGCAGTCTGAGGATGTGCTGGGGGTGGCCCATAAGTGCTGACATGCCTCTGGCACCATCATAGCATGCTCTCAACTCGCTAAACCCAACACATACATCTTTGGAACACTCACAACACGCTGGAGGAACTCAGCAGGTCGGGCAGCATCCGTGGAAACAATCAGTCAACGTTTCGGGCCAGAACCCTTCATCAGGACTGAAGAGGGAAGGGGCAGAGGCCCTATAAAGAAGGTGGGGGGAGGGTGGGAAGGAGAAGGCTGGGTGACCATTGGATCTTATTCAGTACCGTTAAAAGTGTACTTAGACATCCATCCGGGTAATGCTAGAATAGTTGTCTATGCCTTTAAGGGAGACGGTGATGTCATTACGCACGCACGAGATAGTGGGGAGACCATTTTGCTTTCTGCTGAAGACGTGGTAAGGTGCTGAACTTTGGGCCTCTCCCAGAGTGTGCTGGACATGGTGAGGAAATGAACAGTCCTGATGAAGGGTTCCGGCCCGAAACGTTGACTGTTCGTTTCCACGGATGCTGCCCGACCTGCTGAGCTCCTACAGCATGTTGTGAGTGTTGCTTTGACCCCAGCATCTGCAGATTGTTTTGTGTTTACATACATCTTTGGAATGTGAGAGGAAACCAAAGCACCCAGTCATGGGGAAATTGTACAAACTTCTGAAAGACAGTGGCGAGAATTGAAGCCCATTCGGTTATTACTGATGCTGTAAAGCAATGCGCTAACAGCTACCTTACTATGCTTGTGTGTTACTACCCCATATAATCAGCTGTACATTAGAAATTCTACAATCAATGGCTAATATCATATTTACATTCTGCCCCAAGGAATGATGTCCTGATATTTCTAACACCCGCACGTAACTACTAACATCATCATCGCCTCCACACAGAGTGGATTCCAGTTAACCAGGGCAGCTGCCTATTTGTGACAACTCTTAAAGAACAAAAATTAATTGAGAAAATAGCCAGGACTCCCTTCATTTATTTGGAACTCTATACTGCTTAACTGGGACAAGAGACTGTTGCCAAATAGTTTCTAACTAGCATCAGTCGTGTGTACTTCTGTGATTGATAGATAAGGCACTGTGCTGAAAGCACTTTTTAAATAGCATCAATTGCATGTGTTTGTCTTCAAAAAGCAGTGATTCTTGTCACTAATAGTTGGCAAGAAATAAGCAGTAAGGCAATTCAGAACCGTTTCATTCACTGCAGTTTCAAGCATTCAGGCTTGGAGATGCCAGAAACAGCCAGGAGTGGAAAAGAAACTATTTCACTTCTTCAGCAAGTTAGGGACAATGAAGAATTTGAAGCTACCAACAATCATCTTGAAATGCTACAATCAAAATGAAGATTTGGAGGATGCAATCATCTAAAACACTGTTTAAAAGCAGTCCACTATCTGCACTAGATGTCTACGTAGATTTTGTTCATTTACAGTCAAAAGAACACTGAATGAATTCCGACAGCAATAATTATTAGGAACGAATACAGTTTTATAGTACTGTAGTAGTATTATTAGAGTTCTAATTCCTTCCGTATTTCATTTAAATACATAATTTGTTACTCAGTTAAATGGCAGTTTGTCTTTTTTTATACTTTGTTATCTAAACTATTTCCATGAAACTTCGGCTAATTGAGGCAGCCATTTAAGTGGGCCAACATGTACTTGGGTCCAATGTCTCCCAATTAACCATAATCACTGCATTTTCAGTTAATGTCTCTGAACAAATTCTACCTTAACATTTACCAACTCACATGGAAAAGTAAAAAAGATCAAATACATTGCATTTCAAACTTTAAAGTATATGGACAGATCTTAAAAGTTTCCTGAGAGATCAATTCCATTGCGAATTTGTGATGGTTATGGAGATGTGGGGATCAAATCCCCAACGTAACTTTCTTCCAGTTGGTTAATTTTTTTAAAAAGTCCTTTCCCTCTACAGTAAATCCCAACAATTGCTTTATATGGAATTTCCTTCACCTTATGACGTTCAAATTATTCTAAGTTCACTACAATGAAAATAAAATTCCAGTCAAGATGGTGCCTGCGTACAATACTCCGATAGTCAACTCTTCCAGATTGACCATGAAACAGTTTATTTCACTTCTTTTATGTCTTTTACATTTGGTTTTCATCTGATCTTGATTTTGATTCTGGAACTGGTGGAGCCTGCGAGATGCAATTTGGAGATCGTTTGGGCGTTTCAGCACTCTGCAGTCTCCAAGAGGATTCGGGGAGACAGAGGGAGCTTGAACAAACCTTGTAGCAAAGAGACTGCGAACCGATGTTCGACTTCATTTCACCAATTAAAACTTCCATTGTTCAGCAATTAAAGCGGCAAGGGAGATTGAAACATTGAGGCAAATGTGGAGGGTGAGCGCCGGCTGCCTGCCTTTTGATCGTTGGTGAGATTGCTCTGCCGCCAGAGAAAGGAGACTGCCTTTTGATCACTGGTGGGATCACTCTGCTGCTGGAATGGGGAGAAACTGCCACTGTGCCTCGAGATGTTACCCAAGTTTTCTGTGTTTTGGATATTGATAGAATATGAACTTGGACTTCTTTCAGTCTTATAATTTTTTTATATTCTGTGCTTCTTGCCCAATTTTTCTAATTTTTCTTGTGTGCGGGGGGAGGGGGATGGGAGGGGGGGTCAATGAGCCTGTTCCATTTTCATGTGTTTTTTTGTGCAGGGAGGGGGATTTGGGGGTTGATAATCGTACTGCCATTCTTTTCTTTCTTGGTTTCATGGCTATCTGGAGAAGAAGAATTTCACAGTTGTATACTTTAATAACAAATGAATCTTTGAAAATTCAATGCTGCAAGCTCCCCATTATAGCTTGTGCATTCAAGTCATTTCTTTATTGCTTTTCCCCACTGTGCTAAAAATTAACCATGCAGGGCAAATAAACTTTAACTTGGTACTAAATATGGATGAACTGAGCAACTAAATATGGATGAACTGAGCAAATTTGACTAAATTCACATTATGCACACAGTACCTTGGGCAAAGCACTGGGGCCGAGCTGAGTGCAGCTACTTTTTAAATCCATCAGCAGTGCACATCATCACTTCCATAATGAGCAAGACAGATTTAATGAAACAGATTCAGCATCATTCAGTTACAAATTCTCACTGATAGTATGGACACCTCCGCTCAACAGAACTCACAAAATACCTGATATACACCATGTCCAGCTGGTCAATTCAGCACTGTTGGGTCAATTTCCAGAGAAAATAACGGCTAAGAGCATTTGATACTGGTATTTATCAAGGTTTGAATCATAACTCCAAATGTCCTGAGACTAGCCAAAAATGCCTTAATGAAAAAGTACAGAATTTTTGGAAACAACTTTTTACACGTCTAAAGGTTATTTGATAAACTTTCTACAGAAAAAACTAGCTTTCACTCTCTCCACCAATGCCATCTGATCTGCTATTTCAGCAATTTGTTTTCATTCCAGGTTTCCAGCATTGACTGTTAATAGTTTTTTGATTACTCAAGCTTGAGATAATGGGGGCACGTTAAAACCCACATATTTTTAAAACCGATAAAGGTTGAGTGCTTATCTGAGATGTAATGAGGAATGAAAAGTGGTCTAGTGTTTATATGAGTAATGTAGCAAATATTCAGTATCTATGCTGAGTAACAATGCCTTTATCCTGTAACAATTCGTTGATTTTGTGCACAAACCTTGAGTACTTATTGATAAATGCTATCCATCAACAAAATGGTTAATCATTCAAATGTTCAATCCACACAAAGACCTGACGTAATACAAAATAATGGAAATCATGCTGCCAAACTTGGTTTTTGATTACTTAAGCTTGAGAAAATGAGGACAAGTTAAATCCCACAGGTCATTAAAACAGATAGAAGTTAAGTGTCTGTATGAGATGTAATGAGGGGAATGGAAAGTCAAGGGGCAATTGCTTCTTCTAAAGTGCAACAAGTGCTCTCCAGGTCCTGCATTGCATTTGTTGCAATGAACGCTACCACTAAAGCAGGAATGAGAACACACTGCACACCGAGATATGTTATCCCAAAGATCATGACACACAGCCAACTTAAGAGCTCAAAATTCTTGCTCTCCGCTCTCTTAACTTACATCCATAGTGATGAAGTGTTTTGAGAAGTTGGTGATGAAACATATCAATTCCTGCCTAAGAAACGACTTGGATCCACTCCTATTTGCCTATCGGCACAACAGGTCCACAGCAGGTGCCATTTCATTGGCTCTTCACTCAACCTTGGAACATCCGAACACAGATGCATCCATCAGGGTACTCTATATGGACTGCAGCTTGGTGTTCAATACTATCATCCCCTCAAAACTAATCAATAAGCTTCAAGACCTTGGCCCCAATACTTCCTTGTGCAATTAGATCCTCGATTTCCTTACTTGCAGACCTCAGTCAGTTCGGAATGCAAAAACACCTCCTCCACAATCCCCATCAGCACAGGTACACCACAAGGCTGTGCACCTAGCCCTCTACTGTACTGGCTTTACACTTATGACTGTGTGGTTAAACACAGTTCCTATGCCATAGTTAGGTTTGCTGATGACATCACTGTTGTTGGCCAAATCAAAGATGGTGATAAATCAGCATGTACGAGGGAGAATGAAAATATGATTGATAGGTGCCACAACAACAATCTCTCTTTCAGTATCAGCAAGACCAAGGAGCTGATTACTGAGTTCTGGAGGAAATCGGAGGTCCATGACCCAATCCTCATCAGGGAAATTAGAGGAAGAGATGATCAGCAAGCTAAAATTCCTTGGTGTTATTATTTCAGAGTATCTGCCCTGGGCCCAGCATGTAGGTGCAGTTACACCCCTAAAAAAAAAAGCAAGGCAACGCCTCTACTTTCTTAGAGGATTGTTAAGATTCAGCATGACACATAAAAGTTTGACAAACTTCTACAGATGTGTGGTTTGAGAATATATTGACTGGTTGTATCATTACCTGGTATGGAAACACCAATGCCCTTGAATTGCAGTGGATACAGCCAAGTCCATCACAGGTAAACCCCTCCCCATCACTGAGCACATCTAGAGCACTGTCACAGGAAAGCAGCATCATTATCAAGAACCCCACCGTCCAGGTAATGTTTTCTTCTCACTGCTGCCATCAGGAAGGTGGTACAGGAGCCTCAGGACCCACACCACCAGGTTTAGGATCAATTATTACCCCTCGACCAACAAGCTCTTGAACCAGAGTGGATAACTTCATTCAACTTATCTTGCCCCATCACTGAACTGTTCCCCAACCTACCAATACAAGTGTATCGAAACATATAGTAAAATGTGTTGTTTGCGTCAACAACCAACACACCTAAGTACCGTATGTGCTGAGGGCAGCCAAAAAGTGTTGTCGCACTTTCCAGTGCCAACATAGCATGCCCATGATGCTCAGCAGAACAACATAAGCAGCAACAAGAACCACAAATCAAAACTCAGAACAAAAACAACAGCAAAACAAGCTTCTCTGCCACCCTCTCACACAGACAGGCCTCCAACCCAGGACAGGCCACTGGACATGCTACACAGCCTTCATCACCCCCTATAAAGGAAAACAGCTGAGGAGCACAAGGTAACAAAAAAAACTTTATACTCTCTACCTGCATGGTATTAATCAGTTCTCTGTAATCTCAGTTCAGCAAAGGAATGTTAGATGAAAATGACATTCAATATTCAATACACTAACCCTTAATTTGTACAAATCCCAGGCACTGAAGGTTGAATAAAAGTCAATGAAACCAAACAATGTGAAGCCAATCATGCAAAATAAAAATGGCTAAATTAACTTCTGAATATGACATTAGCAGCAACCAATTAATACTAGCAGAAATACAAATGTCGAGGACATCTTCAAAAGGCCATGCCACAAAAAGGCAGCACCCATCATTAAGGAACCCCATCACCCAGGATATGCCATCTCCTTATTGCTACCATCAAGGAAGAGATACAGGAAGACACACACAATGTTTCAGTTATAGCTTCTTCCCCTCCGCCATCAGATTTATGAGCGGTCAATGAATCCATGTACACCTCTTTTTTTTCTCTCTTTTTGCACTACTTATTCAATTTCAAAACTATACAAATCTTTGAAATATAAAACAACAAAGTTCACATGATATGCCAGTAATATTAAAACTGATTCTGAAATGCAGATAATATTTGCTGGGCTACTACATTTTAGGATGTGTATGTCTGAAATGATTTAGTATAATTGTTCCAAGATTGAGAGACTTTAGGTGCAAGGTTACAACTGAAGCTGGGATTTTTAAAAAAATTTTATTTATTTAGAGATACATCGTGGAACAGACCCCTCCAGCCCAATGAACTGCACCACCCAGCAACTCCCGATTTAACCCTAGCCTAACCATGGAACAATTTACAATGACCAGTTAACCTACTAACCGATACGTCTTTGGACTGTGGGAAGAAACTGGAGCATCCAGAGAAAACCCACACATTCCATGGGGAGGACTTACAAACTGCTTACAGAGGATGCCAGGACTGAACTCCAAACTCGCATACCCAAACTGTAGCAGCATCACATTAACCCGACGCTATCATGGCATCCCACAGTAGAAGTTGGCAGATTTAATATCTATGTACAAGGTTTAGTTACAAGAATTAGATGGATTCTGCTCCCATGAGCAAATTGTTCAAGGATCAAGGACTTGGGGTTAAAAGATACGGGAGGAATGTGGATAAGAACTACCTCAACAATAAGATTTCAGAACTCACTGAACATCCCATGCACCATGCACAACCTTCAGGCCATGCCACTCAGGATCTTGTGCTATTATTTTTTTTGTTACCGAAAGTGCAATCATAACTATATGTGCTATGTGTTGTGGGTGACTGTATGTACCGTGTCTTGTACCTTGGCTCCAGTGGAACGCTGTTCGTATAGTGGTTTACATGTGTATGGCTGAATGACAATTAAATGTGAACGTGAACTACCTGCAAGGGTACTGGAAATAGAATCAGTACTTACAGAAAAACTCGATGGGCATTTGAGAGAATAATTAACAAGGTTATGAGGAACAGCAGGGAAATGGGACTTGTCAAGCTCAAGGCAACCTTGTTATCATTCCAATGCTCTGGGTTAAGAGATGGTTGTAAGGTCCAGAAAACTCATTCACAGGTGGATTAGTAGGTCCATGGCAGGACGTAGGTAATTTATTTGGAAAATTCAGTGATCCTGCTGTTACACTTGCTTGAACTTCATGTGCTTCTGAATACATTCACAATGCCTAGTGTCTTCCAGGATATTTTTTTAAGCATATCCTATCTCCTAATTATAGCATACTTTAGGAGTTTGGTCTCAAGCTGAGAGCCTTACGGCTGGAGCTGTTGGCAATAGAGAGGATCCTAAAGTTGGCTCAAAGTTCAAAGTAAATCAAAGTACTGTATGTCTCCATATTCTACTCTGATATTCATCTTCACTTATGCAGCCAATTGAATGAGGGGATTTTAGGATTTTGCTGAAAGCATTAGTAGTGCCTTCCAGTGCTGAGGTCAGTGCGCTTTGGGCACCATGTCACAGACTGAATTGCTAGGAGGGAGGGGAGGGAACGTCAACTCAGACCTTCAGAGGCCTGTGTCCGGTATTTTCATACCTTACAAGGCTCAGATTGGAGGCCTGTGTGGGGCGCCACTCCTCGCACAGACACTAGGGCAATGTGTGGTTAAGTGCCTTGCTCAAGGACACAAGCACGCTGCCACAGTTGAGGGTCGAACTAGCGGCCTTCAGATCACTACACGAATGCCTTAACCACTTGGCCACGTGCTAGGAGGCATGTAGCTAATATTATTTGTAATTAATTTAATATAGGAGTACAATATTCTTTTTACTTTATTCATGGAAAGAGATCAAAGTCTTCAGAATCCTTATGTATTTTATCAGGTATCACATCAGTGTAAATTCAATATCAAGATTTCAAGACTTTTTAAATGTCATTTCCAGTATACGAGTGTAAAGAACAAAATCATAATCACTCCAGATCTGATGCAGTACAAAAAAAAATCACAAAAGATAAAGAACACAATAATAATAAAAGCACAATAAATATAAATTCATAAGATAGTTTTTATACATAGATTGACTGAATGTCCATAAGGTGACATTAGGCTGTACATAAGGTGACTGACGGGAAAGAATAAAGTAATGGTGGAGTTGGTGGGTGGAGTTGTTGATCAGTCTTACTGCTTGGGAAATTAACTTTTTGAGTCTGGTGGTAAATACAATTGACCAAAGAAATTCAAATCTGTACACATGAAAGTCATCCATTCATAATATCAACATGGAGAGAAAACTAAACTAATTTCTCAATACTTCCAATATATACTCAGTGGCCATTTAATTAGGTACCCCTGCTTGTTAATGCAAAGATCTAATCAGCCAATCATGTGGCAAAATTTCAAAGCATAAAGGGATGCAGCCATGGTCAAGAGGTTCAGTTGTTCAAAGTAAACATCAGAATGGGTAGGAAATATGATCAAAGTGACTTTGACCATGGAATGATTATTGCTGCCAGACGAGGTAGTTTGAGTATCTCAGAAACTGCTGATCTCCTTGGATTTTCATGCACAACAGTCTCTAGTCTTTACAGAGAATGGTGTGTAAAACAAGACAAACATCCAATGAGAGGCAGCTCTATAAGCGAAAGTGTCTCGATAATGAGAGGTTCAAATTGACAGGAAGGCAACTGTAAACTCAAATAACCATTACAATAGTTGTGTACAGAACAGCATCTCTGAATACACACACATCGAACCATGGGCTACAATGGCAGACGACTACACCAGGTTTCCTCCCGTACCTAATAAAGTGGCCACTGAATGTGTAAACAGTAAACACTAAACAGCAATTCCTGTTCAAATATAAAAGTGATCATCTTACCATGAGTCCCACTTTTGTCCAAAAAATTGCTGAGGTTGAACAAAGTATTTCTAGATGCCAGATACTGAATAAATCTCTGCAAGATATAATATTGTATATAATTATATGTGTATACATATTGAGTAAGAACCCAATGTGATTCCAGATAGTTGATGCAATGCATCTTCTAATTTCTTCATATTCATTTTTAAAATTCAGAATGATACTATTTACTATTTATATTGAGTGTTCCAAAGTGTCTGCATTATTGACTTTATTGTTTCTTAGCTGTAGAGGCCAAGACATTGGGAATATTTAAAACAGAAATTAATAAATTCATAATTAGTAAGAATATCAAGGGTTACAGGGAGAAGGCACAAGAATAGGGTTGAAAGGGAAAATAAATCAGCCATGATCGAATGGCAGAGAAAACTTGATGGGCTGAATGGCCTAATTCTGTTCCTAAGTCTTAAGGCTTCAGTATTTTAATCATCTTTCTAAGCTATTTTCATACCTTCCATAACAGGATGCTTTATTTCATTTTAATTCTCTATTGAGATTCAAAGGTGACTTTCCCAGTCAATGCTGCAAAGCACATTTATGGACTACTCCTACAATTACTGGAGTTGCATTCTTGGCTGTGACCCAGGAATTAGCTTAAAGTTCTTAAATCACTTCATGACCACCAAATAATTTCAAGAATTTAACCTTGATAATTAGCCCATAATTATGAAAATGCTCTTTTCTTTTCCTGAAGACCTAGAGAGAGAAACATTATCGGCAGGTTGGAAAGCTTTTTCAGAGTTTCTTTCAGCAATAGCTCCCAGCTGACCTGGTGTGGCAGCAGCCAGTGAGGAGAAAGGCACGAGGTGAAGCAGTCGAGCACATACACAGAAGGAAGAGCAAGCTTGAGGGTCTGCACTTACATTGAGTGAGACTCATAAGTAGAGTCACACAGCACAGAAACAATCCTTCAGCTCACCATGCCCATAATAATAAACCATAACAATACACCCTCTAAATTCCTTAGCTCTTCATCCTAAAATTATGCCATCCAGACACCACTGAGGAGAGGTTTCCCACTATTAATAATATCAAAGTTCTTCATAAATTGGGCTCTTAAAGTTATCTTTCGTAGATTTTCCTCATAATGGAATCTTCAATGCACCCTCCTGTGCAATAACGCCCATTCTATAGTGTGGTGACCAGAATGGCACAGGGTACATCAGATGTAACAACCACCATGCTCTTACATTCTGCATTTTGTCCAATGAAGGCAAATATGTTAGATGCCTTCTTTAACACTTTATCTTCTTGCACCGCCACCTTCAGGGAACTTTGACTCATGCACAAAAGTGCCTTTATTCCTCCATACACTCTTGGACCCTGTATGTCATAGTAACATGTTACATTTTACTTACTTATTTAGATTTAGCATGGAATAGGCCCTTCCAGCCCTTCGAGTCATATCACCCAGCAATCCTAGTCTAATCACAGGACAATTTACATTGACCAATTAATTTACCAACCAGTACATCTTTAGACTGTGGGAGGAAACCGGAGGACCCGGAGGAAACCCATGTGGTCATGGGGAGAACATACAAACTCCCTAAAGGCCGTGTCAGGAATTGAACACAGATCACCTGTAAAGAGTTCTGCTAACCATTACACAATCTCGCCGCCCCGAAGTGCATCACATTGCTCTGATCAGGACAAATTTCCACCTGCTTTGAGTATCTTGCCAACTAATCAATACCATCCTCCTATTCCCAAAATTCAAGACCTTAACTTCTAGACTACTCATCTCTTTCCATAACTACCTGAGAATTATGGACGGTATCACCAAAAAGCTCTCCTACTGACATTTCAGCTACTTGCCTAGCTACATTCCCCAAGATCCTACAGGTCTATCTACATACTGACTCAAAAGGTACTCCTTGATGCACGTTGAATATTCTATTCTCTCAAAAACAATTGTGCAGATGCTGGAAATCCAGAGCAAAATACACAAAACGCTGCACAAACTCAGCAGGTCAGGCAGCATCTATGGAGGGGAATAAACAGCCATCTGCTTATTCCATTCTCTCTGAATCTTGAACACCAACATTCAAGATTCAAGGCTGATTATTGTCATTCTTCAGTGCACAAGTGTAAAGGAGTACAAAATGATGTAAGATGATCCCACTTATTTCTGGGGAAGTTGAAATTCCATACAAATATAGTTATTTTACTCTTATAGCATTCTAACTAGTCGCATCACCATCTGGTATAGAGGGGCCACTGCAAAGGATCGGAAACAGCTGCAGAAAGTTAGTAACTCAGTCCGCTCCATCATCAACACTAGCCTACTGAACATTGAGGACATCTACCAAAGGTGATGCCTCAAAAAGGCTACACTAATCATTAAGGACCCCCATCACTCAGGACATGTCCTCTATTTATTACTGGCATTAAGCAGGTGGTACAGGAGCCTGAAGACACACACTCAACTTTTCAGGAACAGGTTCTTCCTCTCTGCCATCAGATTTCTGAACGGACAATGATTCCATGAACATTACCTAACCACTTTTTACTACAGAGGTCCATGCGTTGCTGAGGGACTGTAATACCGCCTTTAGATCGGGGGTTCCAACAGCTCTCAGGAAAGCAAGAACTGTGCAATCCATCAGAGAGACAAAACAGGAATATTCTCAGAGAATTTACAGCCACTTCTGCAATACCAGGGACACGAGGCACATGTGGCAGGAAATACAGAGGATTACAGACTACAAATCTACCCTGCATGTCAGTGACCAGGATGCTTCACTCCCTGAGAGGCTGAATGTCTTCTACAGACAGTTTGATGCACAGAACAAATTGCTGGCGAGTAAGGCCCCCCGGCCCCCCCCCCAGGGGAGCAGACACTCCATCTGGCTGAAGCTGAAATGAGGAAGACCCTGGCCAGAGTCAACCCATGCAAAGCTGTCAGGTTGGGTTCTGAAAGACTACACAGCCCAGCTAACAAAGGTACTGATGGATATATTCAACACCTCTCTGGAACCGTCCATTGTCCCCTTGGTTTTCAAGGCGGCAATCATCACTCCAGTAACAAAGAAGGTGACAGTAACCTGCCTAAATGACTATCATCCAGTGGCATTAACATCAGCTATTATGAAATGTTCTGAATGTCTAGTCATGGAACATATTAAAGCCTTTCTCTCAGGTACACTGGACCCTTTCCAGTTCATTTATCACTCAAATCAATTCACTGGCGATGCAATAGCCTCTGTCCTCCACTCAGTCCTGTCCCACCTGGAAAATGGGGTCTCATGTGTTAGACTGCTGTTTATGAACTTCAGTTCGACATTTAACACCATCATACCCCAGAAACTGGTGAGGAAACTGTCCTCGCTGGATCTTGACACCATCTTCTGAAACTGGATATTGGGCTTCTTAACAGTAAGGCCAGTCAGTCCATGTGGGCAGCAATGTCTCTATCCCATTATGCTGAGCACTGGCGCTCCCCAGGGCTGTCTGTTCAGCCCACTGCTGTTCACACTGCTGACACGACTGTGTTGCAGAATCCAGCTCAAACTGTATCATCCGGTTTGGAGATTACACACAGTGGTTGGCCTTAGCAAGAACAATGACGAGACGGACTATGGAGAGGAAGTGGAGCAGCTAGTGGTTTGGTGGGAGAAGGACAACACAAGCCTGAATGTGGAGAAGACAAAAGAAATCATTATGGACTTCAGGAAGTTGCAGACAAACCAACCCCTCTTCAAATTCATGGTTCTTCCCTAGAGGCAGTTAAGTGCAGCAAGTTCCTGGGATGACCTCACCTGGTCCCTTACTATCACCTCCCCTGAACAAGGCGGCACAGCAGCACCTCCATTTCTTGAGAAGATTGAGGTAAACAAGGCTCCCCCCTCCCCCATGTCTTAATTGCAACTTACAGGAGCATCACTGACAGCGTCCTGACAAGTTGCATCTCCATCTGGTTTTGGAGCAGCCAGCAGCCAAGCATCGGATCAGAACTCCCTACAAAGGACCGTAAGAACAACTGAAAGGATCATAGGGGTCTCCTTACCATCCATCGGGGAGATTTATCAGGAGCTCTGCGTAAGCAGGGCCCTTAGTATTATTAAGGATCACACCCATCCATCCAGCACCCTCTGACCTTCTACCACCAGGCAGAAGACTTCGATGCATAAAAACAAGAATAGTCAAGATGGGAAACAGTTTCTTCCCTCGGGCTATTAGACTCCTGAACTCCTGGTCACATCGTATTCGAAGTGTCACTGGTTAATCTGTTCTGCACCTTATAATATTTAATATTAATGCACTTCAGTTTGTTATTTATGCATGATTCATCTGTAGATTTTATCTTTACAGTACCTTCATAAGTTATCATGTGTTATGTGTGTTATGTGTACTACTGTGCTTTACACCCTGGTTTGGAGAAACCCTGTCTCATTTCCATATACATTATATGGTTATATATGCTATATACATGTATATAATTAAATGACAGTAAATTTGACTTCACTGTACTGCTGCTGCAAAACAACATATTTCATGAGATAGGTCAGTGATATTAAATCTGATGCTGATTCAGATCATATCTGCTCCTCTATACACTGCTGCCTTTAAGGAGATCTGTAGTATACGAGCAAAGAGGCTGCTCACTTTGTTTCTGAGCACCACCCAAATGGTCCAATTCATAGGACCTTCTAAGACGTCCTCTCTCATTGCTGCTCTGAGCCATCGGGATCAACAACAAAGCCATTATTTATTTCCTATTACCAACTGTTCTCAAGAAAACAATGGTGAGCCACTTTCTTGAACAGTTGCAGTCCTTCTTGTGGAGGTACAATGCTGCTAGAGAGGAAGTTTTATAATTTAGACCCAGCAATGAAGAACGATTGCTTCTTCATTTGTCACCCTTCCCACCCATAATCTCTGAATATTGTTTCCAATAGGAACCAGTGTTCAGTTCACTACTTCATGACAGCCAGGATCGCCCACCTGAGGCTATTCTGCCTGCTTGCATTTGAGTTGACAGGCCAAATGGTCTAATCCTGCTCCTGGTTCCTATGGCATTATGGACCCATCTGCGTCTTCTCGCTGCTACCATCGAGCTGGTGATGCAGGAGTCTTGGGGGCACTCCATCAGGTTCTAGAGCAGTTGTTGCCCTGCCACGTTGGACTTCTGGATCAGTTTCACTCGCCTCAGAGCTCAACTGATTCTGCAGCTGTGGCCTGTGGCCATTCAGGCTCCTGAACCAGCTGCACTTGCCTCGGCGCTAAACTGGCTCCATGGCTGTGGACTCACTTTCAGCGACTTTGCGATTTTTGGTCTCTATAGTACTTGTTTACTTTTTAATTGCTTGAATAATTTGCTCTTTTTTTCACACATGTTTGATGGTCTTTGATATATGGGTTTTTTGTGGATTCTGTTGTGTTTTTTTGTGTTGTGGCAGCCTGCAAGAAGATGAATCTCAATGTTGTATATTCTATACATACTTTGATAATAAATCTCAAAGAAATTTGAGAATTGTTCCATGCAAACAATACTGAAATATTACTCAGTTCTCAGTGGCATTAAATTAATTAAACTGTACCTCATTGCCATGGACCATCAAGTGATGCGTGGTAACCAAAGCCTTAAATACTACTACCCAGCTACTGTTTGTTGCTCGCTCGAATAGAGTGTCAGCCATCTGAGGTATGTTAACGTTGGTCTCATTCGTAGCTTGTATAAGATCTGAAAAGCAAAGAGATGAAATTCAGACATAACCAGCCAAAAGAACTTCCTGAATTAGATGTTGCAACTTAAAAGGTAGTGAAGTTTATTTGTGTGGAAAACACTGGAGTACAAAGTAAGAATTTGAAAACACAGCATAAAGAAACATGTTTATAACCTTATTTTTATAATATACTTTTTTTTAAATCACCCTCTCTCATCCCTCTCCCTTCCCCATAATGCAGGTGGGTATATCTAGAGGCTGTGCGAAAGAGCAAAATTAGAAGCTCCTTCATCTCATTGTGAGTTAAGGGAGAAGATGCAGAGGAGATTTATCAAGATGTTGCCTGGACTAGAGAGCAAATCTTTTGAGGATAGATTGAGCAAGCTAGGGCTTTTTTCTTTGGAGCAAAGGAGGATGAGAGGTGAATTGATAGAGGTGTACAAGAAGAAAAGAGGTATGATTGAGTAGACAGCCAGAGACTTTTCCCCAGAGTGGAAGTGGCTAATACGAGGGAGCATAACTTTAAGGTGATTAGTGGAAAGTATCAGGACGATGTCAGATGCTAGTTCTTTACAAAGAGTGGTGAGTGCATGGAATGCATTGCCAGTGGTGGTGCTAGAGACAAATACATTAGGGGCATTTAAAAAATTTTACATGGGCACATGGATGATAGAAAAATGGAGGACTATGCAGGAGAGAAGGGTGAGATTGATTTTAAAGTAGGTTGAAAGGTCAGCACAACATTGTGGGCTGAAGGGCCTGAACAGAGGGATCATGGGATCCATATCCATAGATCCCTCAAAGTTGCTGCACAAGTTAATAAGCTTGTTTCAAAGGCCAAATGGTGTGTTGGTCTTTATTAGTCAGGGGATTGAGTTCAAGAGCCATGAAATAATGTTACAACTCCATAAAACCCTGGTTGGACCACACTTAGAATATTGTGTTCAATTCTGATCACCTCATTATGGAAAGGATGTGGAAGCTTCAGAGGGTGCAGAGGAGATTTACTAGGATACTCCCTGGACTAGATAGCATATCTTTTGAAAATAGGTTGAGTGAGCTTGGGCCTTTTGCTTTGGAGTGAAGGAGGATGAGAGGTAACTTAAAAGAGTTGTACAAGACGATTTTTTTAAAAAAGTATTCATTTACGGGATGTGGGCGTCACCAGCTAAGCTAGCATTTATTGCTCATCCCTAGCTCCCCTTGAGAAGGTGGTGACAAGCTGCCTTCTTGAACCACTGCAGTCCCTGAGATACAGGTACACCCACAGTGCTGTAAGGGAGGGAGTTCCCAGCGACAATGAAGGAACAGCGACATGTTTCCAAGTCAGGATGGTGAGTGACTTGGAGGGGAATTTCCAAGTGGTGGTATTCCTAGGTATCTGCTGTTCTCGTCCTTAGGAACTTTGGTGTGTTGTTGCAGTGCATCTTCTAGATAGTACACACTGCTGCAACTGTTCGTTGATGGTGAAAGGACTGGATGTTTATGGAAGGGGTACCAATCAAGTGGCCTACCTTGTACTGGATGGTGTCAAGCTTCTTGAGTGATGGAGCTGCACTCATCCAGACAAGTGGCGAGTATTTAATTACATTCTTGACTTGAGCCTTGTAGATAGTGGACAGGCTTTGGGGAGTAAGGAGGTGAGTTACACGCTGCAGGATTCCCAGCCTTTGACCTGCTCTGGTAGCCACGGTTTGTAAATGGCGAGACCAGTTCAGTTTCCCGTCAATAGTAACCCCCAGGATGTTGATAGTAGGGGATTCAGTGATGGTGATGCCACTGAATGTCAAGGGACAATAGACAATAGGTGCAGGAGTAGGCCATTCGGCCCTTTGAGCCAATACCGCCATTCACTGTGATCATGGCTGATCATCCACAATCAGTATCTAGTTCCTGCCTTATCCCCATAACCTTTGATTCCGCTATCTTTAAGAGCTCTATCCATCTCTTTCTTGAAAACATCCAGAGACTTGGCCTCCACTGCCTTCTGGGGCAGAGCGTTCCACATATCCACCACTCTCTGGGTGAAAAACTTTTTCCTCAACTCAGTTCTAAATGATCTACCCCTTATTCTTAAACTGTGGCCTCTGGTTCCGGACTCACCCATCAGTGGGAACATGCTTCCTGCCTCCAACGTGTCCAATCCCTTAATAATCTTATATGTTTCAATCAGATCCCATCTCATCCTTCTAAATTCCAGTGTACACAAGCCCAGTCGCTCCAATCTTTCAACATATGACAGTCCCGTCGTCCCGGGAATTAACCTTGTGAACCTACGCTGCACTCCCTCAATGGCAAGAATGTCCTTCCTTAAAATTGGAGACCAAAACTGCACACAATACTCTAGGTGTAGTCTCACCGGGGCCTCGTACAGCTGCAGAAGGACCTCTTTGCTCCTATACTCAATTCCCTTTGTTATGAAGGCCAGCATGCCATTAGCTTTTTTCACTGCCTGCTGTACCTGCATGCTTGTTTTCAGTGACTGATGTACAAGAACACCTAGATCTCGTTGTACTTCCCCTTTTCCTAAATTGACTCCATTTAGATAATAATCTGCCTTCCTGTTCTTAACAAAGTGGATAACCTCACACTTATCCACATTAAACTGCATCTGCCATGCATCCGCCCACTCACCCAGCCTGTCCAAGTCACCTTGCATTCTCATATCCTCCTCACATTTCATACTGCCACCCAGCTTTGTGTCATCTACAAATTTGCTAATGTTACTTTTAATCCCTTCATCTAAATCATTAATGTATATTGTAAACAACAGCGGTCCCAGAACTGAACCCCGTGGTACCCCACTGGTCACCGCCTGCCATTCCGAAAGGGACCCGTTAATCGCTACTCTTTGTTTCCTGTCAGCCAGCAAATTTTCAATCCATGTCAGTACTCTGCCCTCAATACCATGTGCCCTAATTTTGCCCATTAATCTCCTATGTGGGACTTTATCAAAGGCTTTCTGAAAGTCCAGGTACACTACATCTACTGGCTCTCCCTTGTTCATTTTCATAGTTACATCTTCAGAAAATTCCAGAAGATTAGTCAAGCATGATTTCCCCTTCGTAAATCCATGCTGACTTGGACCTATCCTGTTACTGCCATCCAAATGTGTCGTAATTTCATCTTTTATAATTGACTCCAGCATCACAGGGTATACACCGGGTAATTCACCAGAACGTTGAGTTATTGAACACCACAGCACAGAAACAGGCCCCTTGGTCCATTTAGTCCATGTCAAACTATTAATCTGCCTAGTCCCATTGACCTGCACCCAGACTACAGCTCTCCATACCCCTCCCATCCAGGTAACTATCCAAATTTCTCTTAACGTTGAAATCGAACCTGCATCCACTACTTCCAGCCAGCAGCTCGTTCCACACTCTCTCCACCCTAAGTGAAGAAGTTCCCCCTCATATTCCCCTTAAATGTTTCATCCCTAGCCCATAACCTCTAGTTCTAGACTTACTCAAGCTCAGTGAAAAAAAACCTGCTTTCACTTACCCTGTCTACACCTCTCATAATTTTGTATATCTCTATCAAATCTCCTCTCACTCTCCCAAGCTCCATGGAATAAAGTCCTAACCCATTCAACCTTTGCCTATAACTCAGGTCCTCCAGTCCTGCCAACAACCGTGTAATTTTTTCCTGTATCTTTCAATCTTATTGATATCTTTCCTGTAGTTAGGTGACCAAGACCACACACAATACTCCAAATGAGCCTCACCAATGTCTTACACAATTTCAACATAACATCCCAACTCCTGTACACAATACTTTGCTTTATGAAGGCAAATGTGCCAAAAACTTTCTTTACTACCCTAGCTACTGTGGAAAGACAAAGTGGAAACTGAAGGCATTAGATCACATTGGATTCAGGGAGAGTTGGCTAACTGGACACACAATTGGCTTGACGGTGTAGAGGATGATGGTGGAAGGTTGACTTTCAGACCAGTGATGCTCCTCGGGGATCAGTGTGAACCCCATTACTATTTGTCATCTATGCAAACTATTTTGATAAGAATGTACAAGGCATAGTTAGTAAGTCTGCACATTAATCTAAAATAGGTGGTGCTGTTAATAGGGAAGACAGTTGTCAGGATTTACAGAGGGAACTTTATCAATTGGGTAACTGGGCTGAGGAATGGCAAATAGAACTTAATTCAGGCAAGGGTAAGGTGTTGCACTTTGGGAAGACAAATCAGGGTTTCATAATCAATGGTCGGGCCCTAGTTGAACACTTCTAGGGACCTAGAAATACAGGCACATGCTTGACAGAAAAATGAAGAGCTATATAGAATGGAAGGGTTAAATTGACCTTGGAGTTGGTTAAAAGGTCAGCATAACATTGTGGGCCGAAGGGCCTACACTGCGCTGCAAACGTCCCTCTAGTCTGAGGCCTCACACTTAATATCAACAACACCATTGCAGACTTCAGGAAGAATAAGTCATAATACACATCAGTCCTTATTGAGGGGTCAGTGGGATAAAGCCACTTTAGGTTCCTGGCATCAACATCTCAGAGGATCTATGTTGGGCAAAACAAACTAATAGATTCAGAAAGGAGGCATGCCAGTGGCTCAATTTCATTTGGATATTTTTCATCCTGAGGGTCATCAGAACCTGGAATAGATTGAATAAGTCTTTGAAGCAGGCACTCTCACTTTTTAGTACTTATATGTCACCATAAACCATCTTGAGATTCATTTCCTTGCAGGCATACAAAGTAGAACAAACATACAACAGAACAATGAAAACTGCACATAAAGAATGACAAAGAACCAATGTGCAAAAGATAAACTGCAAATACAAATAAAAATAAATTTAAAAAGTAAATAAATAACACTGAGAATATGAGTTGTAGAATCCTTGAAAGTGAGTCCATAGCTTGTGGAATCAGTTTAGAGTTGAGGTGATTGAAGTTATCCACACTCGTTCAAGAGCCAGCTGACTGAGGGGTAATAACTGTTCTGGAACCTGGTGGTGTGGGACGTAAGACGACTGCACCTCCTTCCCAATGGCAGCTGCAAGAACAGAGTATGGCCTGGATCGCAGGGCCCTTGATAATGGATATGGACAAATCCTCGAATTTTAAAAAAATTATTTTCGGGTTACCCAAGGATTTGTAGAAGCAACCAATAAACGTCTTAATTTACCAACTCAACAGATTTGCAAAATTCTGAGGAAACCTGCTGATTTTTATCTAATATGACCCAAATGCAAGTCCAGCCTCATATCAATATCAATGACTGAAGACAATGACTTCCAAGGTAGCTATTCAGCATCATTCCCAGTGTTGCTTCAAACCAGACAACCATTCCTGTAAACAAGAAATCTAATTCTGCTGATATGGACACAAAATTCACTACAAAATACCTATATAACCACCCATATTCCCAATGTCAAATATTGTAATAAAATCTTTGAAAGCTCATTGCCAAAAGTACGTAATAGAATTAACATCTTCTAGTTATAGGATAAAATGGACATTACAGAAGTCAATGCTATAAACAACCTATCAAATTACTTCCTTTGAAAATTTGTAACTTAATTACAAAATTATATTTGATTCCAATACATAATTGGAACAATTTTAACTTTTGAAGGATGCAAAGTTTAAAAAGTGTGATGCTCTTTTCAGGTTCATGCCTACTGCAGCGATCAGCACAAGTTCTTTAAAATTTGGTTATTTAGACAGGTTATTAGTGCACTTAGGCAATACTTTGAAACTGTTACTAATTAGTTGGGAGCAAGGCAATGAGTAACATTAAAGGCAGCATAGTCTAAAATGTGACAAGAGACATTCACCAGGGATGTGCTGCGGCCTCAGATTTATGCCACGTAAGTGTTTGAATTACAATTAATAAGTCAGCTTGGAGACTACATTGATGTATTTATTTATTGATACAGCGCAGAATAGGCCATTCAAGCTGCACCGCCCTCCCAGCAACCCTCGACAACGCTGATTTAACACTAACCTAGTCACAGGACAAATTACAAGCACCAATTAACCTACCCAGTACATCATTAGACTGTGGGAGGAAAGTGGAGGACCCAGAAAAAACCCACATATTCCATGGGGAGGATGTACAAAGATTCCTTACAGAGGATGCCAGAATTTAACTCTGAACTCCGACGCCCCAAGTTGAAATAGTGTTGCACTAACCATTACACTACCGTGGCACCTGTTGGCAATTAGGAGGAATTTCTAGCGGATCACATGGGAACAGAAAGTTTCTCCTATGCACTTTGCAGATTTCATTTGGCAATATGAAATCAACTCACCTGAATCAAGAAACAAATACTTTATAGAATCCTGCTGTAAAGGAAATGTGCAAAAGATTTGGGTAACTAGATATAATCATTAACAGCTCATATACACAGACCATCAGAATCAGCATCCATGGATCAGTTAGGTCACTTTGCCCATCAAATCTACCTTTACACTCATCCCTAAAAATAGCTTCCATTAAAGTATACATCCAAGTCTACTCATTCCATTTTGGGAAAAGGGGCTACATACAAGAATTTTCTATCTAAAAAGACTCATCTCTCATCTGGCTTTCAAACAAAAAATGTGAGATGTCTAATAAATTCTAAAGCTGCTTATCAAGAGCCTTCATGCCAATGGAAGTTACATCTACTCTAGCAAAACCCTACATGCAACAAAGTACATCTAGCCCCCATTAATGTCTTCTCTGGGCCAAGAACAGTCTAATCTTCTTTGCGGTCTACACTACTTGTGCTGGTATCACACAAGCCTCCGGATTCTGGCCTTGGCTTTAACATCCTACCTCAACAGCTAGAGTCTGGAATTATTTAGACGAGAACTAACCAGTGATTTAAGTTGAAAAGTTATTTTTTTTTAAATTTAGTATAGAACAGGCCCTTCCCGCCCAATGAGCTGTGCTGTCCAGTAACACATTTAACACTAGCCTAATCACAGGACAATTTAAAATGACCAATTAACCTACTAACCGGCATCTCCAAGTTTGCGGATGACACGAAGCTGGGTGGCCGTGTTAGCTGTGAGGAAGATGCTAAGAGGATGCAGGGTGACTTGGATAGGTTAGGTGAGTGGGCAAATTCATGGCAGATGCAATTTAATGTGGATAAATGTGAGGTTATCCACTTTGGTGGCAAAAACAGGAAAACAGATTATTATCTGAATGGTGGCCGATTAGGAAAAGCGGAGGTGCAACGAGACCTGGGTGTCATTATACACCAGTCATTGAAAGTGGGCATGCAGGTACAGCAGGCGGTGAAAAAGGCGAATGGTATGCTGGCATTTATAATGAGAGGATTTGCGTACAGGAGCAGGGAGGTACTACTGCAGTTGTACAAGGTCTCGGCCTGAAACGTCGACTGCACCTCTTCCTAGAGATGCTGCCTGGCCTGCTGCGTTCACCAGCAACTTTGATGTGTGTTGCTTGAATTTCCAGCATCTGCAGAATTCCTGTTGTTTTTGTTCTGGAGTATTGTGTGCAGTTTTGGTCCCCTAATCTGAGGAAAGACACCCTTGCCATAGAGGGAGTACAAAGAAGGTTCACCAGATTGATTCCTGGGACGGCAGGACTTTCATAAAGAAATGGGGGGGGGGGGGAAGAAAGCCCAGCGGATGGGCAAGGTGTTATAGTGAGAGAGACAGAGGGAGAAAAAAAAAAGAGAAAAAATCCTGTACATCAACTGTATCTCTTCCTATAGATGCTGTCTGGCCTGCTGCATTCACCAGCATTTTTTGTGTGTGTTGCTTGAAATTCCAGCATCTGCAGATTTCCTCGTGTTTGCAGTTTAAGACTATTGTTCTGTCTCTTCCGCATTTAAGGGTGTAGGGCAAGTATGTAAGGAAATTTTTGAAAGTCGCTGGATCAGTTAGAAATCAAAATTATTTGGATACTTAGAAACATGCAGTACAAATGCAAGGATGCCGTGGTAGCACAGCGGTTAGTGCAACGCTATTACAGCTACGGACATCAGAGTTTGGAGTTCAATTCCAACACCATCTGCAAGGAGGTTGTATGTTTTCCATGTCACCATGTGGGTTTCCTCCAGGTAGTCTAGTTTCCTCCAATGGTCCAAAGACATAGAAACATAGAAAATAGGTGCAGGAGTAGGCCATTCGGCCCTTCGAGCCTGCACCCCCATTCAGTATGATCATGGCTGATGATCCAACTCAGAACCCCGCCCCAGCCTTCTCTCCATACCCCCTGATCCCTTTAGCCACAAGGACCATATCTAACTCCCTCTTAAATATAGCCAATGAACTGGCCTCAACTGTTTCCTGTGGCAGAGAATTCCACAGATTCACCACTCTCTGTGTGAAGAAGTTTTTCCTCATCTCGGTCCTAAAAGGCTTCCCCTTTATCCTCAAACTGTGACCCCTCATTCTGGACTTCCCCAGTATTGGGAACAATCTTCCTGCATCTAGCCTGTCCAATCCCTTTAGGATTTTCTACGTTTCAATCAGATCCCCCCTCAATCTTCTAAATTCCAACGAGTATAAGCCTAGTTGATCCTGTCATTCATCATGTGAAAGTCCCAGGAATCAATCTGGTGAACCTTCTTTGTACTCCCTCTATGGCAAGGATGTCTTTCCTCAGATTAGGGGACCAAAGCTACACACAATACTCCAGGTGTGATCTCACCAAGGCCTTGTACAACTGCAGTAGTACCTCCCTGCTCCTGTACTCGAATCCTCTTGCTATAAATGCCAGCATACCATTCGCCTTTTTCACCGTCTGCTGTACCTGCATGCCCACTTTCAATGACTGGTGTATAATGACACCCAGGTCTCGTTGCACCTGCCCTTTTCCTAATCGACCACCATTCAGATAATAATCTGTTTTCCTGTTTTTGTCACCAAAGTGGATAACCTCACATTTATCCACATTAAATTGCATCTGCCATGAATTTGCCCACTCACCTAACCTATCCAAGTCACCCTGCATCCTCTTAGCATCCTCCTCACAGCTAACACTGCCGCCCAGCTTCGTGTCATCCGCAAACTTGGAGATGCTGCATTTAATTCCCTCTTCTAAGTCATTAATATATATTGTAAACAACTGGGGTCCCAGCACTGAGCCTTGCGGTACCCCACTAGTCACTGCCTGCCACTCTGAAAAGGTCCCATTTATTCTCACTCTTTTCTTCCTCTCTGCCAACCAATTCTCTATCCACATAAATACCTTACCCCCAATACCGTGTGCTTTAAGTTTGCACACTAATCTCCTGTGTGGGACCTTGTCAAAAGCCTTTTGAAAATCCAAATATACCACATCTACTGGTTCTCCCTTATCCACTCTACTAGTTACATCCTCAAAAAATTCTATGAGATTCGTCAGACATGATTTTCCTTTCACAAATCCACGCTGACTTTGTCCAATGATTTCACCGCTTTCCAAATATGCTGTTATCACATCTTTGATAACTGACTCTAGCATTTTCCCTACCACCGATGTTAGGCTAACCAGTCTATAATTCCCCGGTTTCTCTCTCCCTCCTTTTTTAAAAAGTGGGGTTATATTAGCCACCCTCCAATCCTCAGGAACTTGTCCAGAATCTAAAGAGTTTTGAAAAATTATCACTAATGCATCCACCATTTCCTGGGCTACTTCCTTAAGCACTCTGGGATGCAGACCATCTGGCCCCAGGGATTTATCTGCCTTTAATCCCTTCAATTTACCTAACACCACTTCCCTACTAACACGTATTTCCCTCAGTTCCTCCATCTCACCGGACCCTCTGTCCCCTACTGTTTCCAGAAGATTATTTATGTCCTCCTTAGTGAAGACAGAACCAAAGTAGTTATTCAATTGGTCTACCATGTCCTTGCTCCCCATAATCAATTCACCTGTTTCTTTCTGCAGGGGACCTACATTTGTCTTAACCAATCTTTTTCTTTTCACATATCTATAAAAGCTTTTACAGTCAGTTTTCATGTTCCCTGCCAGTTTTCTCTCATAATCATAAGACCATAAGACAAAGGAGCAGAAGTCGGCCGTTTGGCCCATCGAGTCTGCTCTGCCATTTTATCATGAGCTGATCCATCCTCCCATTTAGTCCCACTCCCCCGCCTTCTCACCATAACCTTTGATGCCCTGGCTACTCAGATACCTATCAATCTCTGCCTTAAATACACCCAATGACTTGGCCTCCACTGCTGCCCGTGGCAACAAATTCCATCGATTCACCAGCCTCTGAGTATAAAAATTTCTTCGCATTTCTGTTCTGAATGGGTGCCCTTTGATCCTTAAGGCATGCCCTCTCGTACTAGACTCCCCCATCATGGGAAACAATTTTGCCACATCTACTCTGTCCATGCCTTTCAACATTCAAAATGTTTCTATGAGGTCTCCCCTCATTCTTCTAAACTCCAAGGAATACAGTCCAAGGGCGGAAAACGTTCCTCATATGTTAACCCTCTCATTCCCGGAATCATTCTAGTGAATCTTCTCTGTACTCTCTCCAATGTCAACACATCTTTCTTAAATAAGGAGACCAAAACTGCCCACAGTACTCCAAGTGAGGTCTCACCAGTACCTTATAGAGCCTCAACATCACATCCCTGCTCCTATACTCTATTCCTCTAGAAATGAATGCCTCCTTCACTACTGACTCAACCTGGAGGTTAACTTTAAGGGTATCCTGTACGAGGACTCCCAAGTCCCGTTGCATCTCAGAACTTTGAATTCTTTCCCCATTTAAATAATAGTCTGCCCATTTATTTTTTCTGCCGGTGCATAACCATACACTTTCCAACATTGCACTTCATTTGCCACTTCTCTGCCCATTCTTCCAATCTATCCAAGTCTCTCTGCAGACTCTCTGTTTCCTCAGCACTACCAGCCCCTCCACCTATCGTCGTATCGTCAGCAAACTTAGCCACAAAGCCATCTATTCCATAATCCAAATCGTTGATGTACAATGTAAAAAGAAGCGGCCCCAACACGGATCCCTGTGGAACACCACTGGTAACCAGCAGCCAACCAGAATAGGATCCCTTTATTCCCACTCTCTGTTTCCTGCCAGTCAGCCAACGCCCTATCCATGTATGTAACTTTCCCGTAATTCCATGGGCTCTTATCTTGTTAAGTAGCCTCATGTGTGGCACCTTGTCAAAGGCCTTCTGAAAATCCAAATATACAACATCCACTGCATCTCCCTTGTCTAGCCTACTGGTAATTTTCTCAAAAAATTGTAATAGGTTTGCCAGGCAGGATTTTCCTTTAAGGAATCCATGCTGAGTTCTGCCTACCTTGTCATATGCCTCCAGGTACTCTGTAACCTCATCCTTGACAATCGACTCCAACAACTTCCCCAATCACCAATGTCAAGCTAACAGGTCTATCATTTCCTTTCTTTCTTTCTTTTTAAATCTTTTTGTTGAATAAGTATACAAAAAGGTAAGCCATATAGGCACTAATACACTGTTAGAATATAATAAAATTACAGGAGATATTAATACAGAAAAAAAGTGATACAAACAATGTAATTTAAACATAACATACTAAGGTAACATAATAGCATACTAATTTATATATATATTAATAGAGAAAAGGAAAAAAAAACCACCGTGCAACTAAACTAAAAGCAAAGCAAAGCAATGGGCTAACTTGGAACCAAGTAGAGTTAAAGAACCTAAAATCATGTCCTCAAACCCGACCTCCATTAAAAACAGTAAAAAAAACAAGAAGGGTATATAAATATGGAGCAAAAAAGAGAAGAAAAAAATACATTAAATGAAAATATTGAATAAAAGATCTCCAGGTCTGTTCAAATTTAAGTGAGGAATCATAAAGATTGCTTCTAATTTTCTCCAAATTCAAGCATAATATCATCTGAGAGAACCAAAAAAAGGTGGTTGGAGCATTAAGCTCTTTCCAATGTTGTAAGATACATCTTTTCGCCATTAAAGTAAGAAATGCAATCATTCTACGGGCTGAAGGAGAAAGATTACCGGAAATTTTAGGTAATCCAAAGATAGCAGTAATAGGATGAGGAGAGATATCTATATTCAATACCTTTGAGATAATATTAAAAATGTCTCTCCAAAAAGTTTCCAGAGTAGGACAAGACCAAAACATATGAGTTAAAGAGGCTATCTGCCCCGGACATCTATCACAAAAAGGATTAATATGAGAATAAAAGCAAGCTAATTTATCTTTGGACATATGTGCTCTATGAACAACTTTAAATTGAATTAGGGAATGTTTAGCACAGATAGAGGAAGTATTGACCAATTGTAAAATCTGCCCCCAGTCATCCACGGAAATGATAGAACCCAATTCCTGTTCCCAATCTACCCTAATCTTATCAAATAGAGCTTTCCTAAGTTTCATAATAATATTATAAATCATTGCCGATGCACCTTTCTGACATGGATTAAGGTTAATTATAGTATCTAAAATGTATGTAGGAGGAAGCATTGGAAAGGAAGAAAGTATAGTACTTAGGAAATTTCTAACTTGTAGATATCTAAAAAAATGTATTCTTGATAAATTATATTTATTAGATAATTGTTCAAAAGACATAAGGGAACCATCTAAAAATAAATCCAAAAACTGTGAAATACCCTTATTTGAAAAGGGTTCCAGATTTGAAAAGCACGATCCGTAAAAGAGGGAGGAAAAAATATGTTACCTAAAATAGGAATCGCTAGCCCAAATTGGTTAAGATCAAAAAATTTTCTGAATTGAAACCAAATACGTAAGGTATATTTAACTATCGGGTTAGATACCTGCTTGAGGCGTTTCAAATCAAAAGGAAGAGAGGAACCTAAAATAGAGCCAAGTGTATAGCCCTGAACAGATTGTAATTCCAATGCTACCCATTTAGGAATGGATAGTATATCCTAGTCAAGTAACCAAAATTTCATACGTCAAATATTAATTGCCCAATAATAGAATCTAAAGTTAGGTAATGCTAAACCTCCATCCCTCTTAGCTTTCTGTAAATGTATTTTACCCAGTCTTGGGTTTTTATTTTGCCAAATAAATGAAGAAATTTTTGAGTCAACTTTATCAAAAAAAGATTTTGGAACAAAAATCGGTAATGCCTGAAATATATATAAAAATTTTGGCAGAAAAAACATCTTAACTGCATTAATACGACCAATCCAAGTTAAATATAACGGAAACCATTTAGATGAAAGTTGAATAATATGGTCAATTAAGGATAAAAAGTTAATCTTAAATAAACCTTTGTGTTTACAAGTAATTTTAATCCCAAGATATGAAAAATAATTTTTAATCAATTTAAATGGAAAGTTATGATATAAGGGAAGTTGTTTATTAATCGGGAAAAGTTCACACTTACTAAGATTTAATTTATAACCTGAAAAGAGACTAAATTGTGCTAATAACTCTAAAACAGCCGGGATGGATTTTTGAGGATTAGAAATATATAAAAGTAAGTCATCAGCATAGAGTGATACTTTATGGGACTTTAAGCCCCGAGTTATCCCAGTAATATTTGGAGATTCTCGAATGGCAATTGCAAGAGGTTCTAATGCAATATCAAATAATAAAGGACTAAGAGGGCAACCTTGTCGAGTACCTCGAAAAAGAGGGAAAAAGGTGAGCTTAGAGAGTTAGTACGGACCGAGGCCACAGGAGAATGATATAATAGTTTGATCCAGGATATAAATTTCGAGCTAAAATTAAACATTTCAAGCACCTTAAATAAGTAAGGCCATTCTACTCTATCAAAAGCTTTCTCAGCATCTAAAGAGATAACACACTCAGGAACATTTTGTGAGGGGGTATAAACAATATTTAACAGTGTGCGAATGTTATAAAAAGAGTAACGACCCTACGCAACTCCCTTGTCCATTCGTCCCCCCTATCCCTCCCGACTGATCTCCCTTCTGGCACTTATCCGTGTAAGCGGAACAAGTGCTACATATGCCCTTACACTTCCTCCCTTACCACCATTCAGGGCCCCAAACAGTCCTGCCAGGTGAGGCAACACTTCACCTGTGAGTCGACTGGGGTGATATACTGCGTCCGGTGCTCCCAATGTGGCCTTTTATATATTGGCGAGACCCGACGCAGACTGGGAGACCGCTTTGCTGAACATCTACGCTCTGTCCACCAGAGAAAGTAGGATCTCCCAGAGGCCACACATTTTAATTCCACATCCCATTCCCATTCTGACATGTCTATCCACGGCCTCCTCTACTGTAAAGATGAAGCCACACTCAGGTTGGAGGAACAACACCTTATATTCCGAATGGGTAGCCTCCAACCTGATGGCATGAACATTGACTTCTCTAACTTCCGCTGATGCCCCACCTCCCCCTCGTACCCCATCTGTTACTTACTTTTATACACACATTCTTTCTCTCACTCTCCTTTTTCTCCCTCTGTCCCTCTGAATATACCCCTTGCCCATCCTCTGGGTTCCCCCCCCCCTTGTCTTTCTTCCCGGACCTCCTGTCCCATGATCCTCTCGTATCCCTTTTGCCTATCACCTGTCCAGCTCTTGGCTCCATTCCTCCCCCTCCTGTCTTCTCATATCATTTTGGATCTCCCCCTCCCTCCTCCAACTTTCAAATCCCTTACTCACTCTTCCTTCAGTTAGTCCTGACGAAAGGTCTTGGCCTGAAACGTCGACTGCACCTCTTCCTAGAGATGTTGCCTGGCCTGCTGCATTCACCAGCAACTTTTATGTGTGTTGCTTGAATTTCCAGCATCTGCAGAATTCCTGTTGTTTACCTTTAATAAAACCCGTTTGGTCTTCCGAAATAATAAAAGGAAGTACTTTTTCTAATCTGTTTGCTAATAACTTAGAAAAAATTTTAGAATCAACATTTAATAAAGATATTGGTCTATAAGATGCACATTGAGCAGGATCTCTATCTTTCTTTAATATTAGAGAGATTGACGCTCTATTGAAAGATTCGGGAAGTTTACCAAGTTTTAATGAAGCCTTGAAAACCCTACAGAATCCCTCCAAGGGATTAATGAAGGTGCAAAACATTTATAAAATTCTGCGGTAAACCCATCAGGGCCAGGAGCTTTCCCCAGGTTCATAGAGGAAATAACATTCTTAATCTCATCAGTGGTAATGGGAGTATCTAGCATAGAAGACATATCCTGTGAAATCTCAGGGAAGTCTAGGTTATCTAAAAAATCATTCATACATTTAGAGTCTCGAGGAGACTCTGATTGATATAAGGAAGAATAAAAATCAAAGGAGGTTTGATTAATCCCCGCATGATCAAGTATCAGTCGATCATTTTGATTATAAATCTGATTAATTTGAGATTTAGCATAATTAGACTTCAATTGGTTAGCCAACAGTTTGCCAATTTTGTCACTGTGTACATAAAATTCACTTCGTTTTCTTTAATTGGTTTACAATCGAGGACGAAAGTAATAAACTGTGTTCCATTTGAAGTTCAGTTCTTTGTTTATATAACTCCTCAGAGGGAGCTGTAACATATTTCTTATCAATTTCCATAATCTTGTCCACAATTACCAACTCCTCCTGCTTCAGCTTCTTCCTCAAAGCAGCAGAATACGAGATAATCTGACCACGAATATAAGCTTTAAAAGTATCCCAAAGAATGTTCATAGAAATATCCCCTGTATAGTTGATCGTAAAAAAAAGATCAATCTGTTCATTCATAAAGTTAACAAAGTCCGAGTCCTGAAGCAACAGCGAATTAAAACGCCATTGTCTATTATTTTGTGTATTGGCCTGAATTTTAATAGAAAGCTTAAGTGGAGCATGATCCGAAATGGTTATAGTTATAATCACATTTAATCACTGAAGAAATAAGACGAGAGTCAATAAAGAAATAATCAATCCTTGAATAGGAATGGTGAACATGTGAAAAAAAAAATCTTTTTCCTGAGGATGCAAAAAGCACCAAATGTCCGTCGAACCAGAATCAGAGAGGAATGAATTAATCAAAGTTTCAAATTTATTAGGTAAGGTCCGTAGAGGAGCCGAACGGTCCAAAGCTGGAGATAAACAGGTATTAAGATCTCCGCCCCAGATCAATGAAAACTCATTCAAATTCGGGAACTGATTGAATAATGATTTATAAAATTCTGGACAGTCCATATTGGGAGCATAAACATTAACCAAAACTAGCTTTTTATTAAATAGTAGACCACTAACCAGTAGAAATCTACCACTTGGATCAGAGATAATATCATGTTGTATAAAAGTAACTGAGGAGTCTATAAAAAAAGAGACGCCTCGAATCTTAGCGTTAGAGTTCGAATGAAACTATTGTTCCTTCCAGAATTTAAAAAAACGTAGTCTGTCCCCCCTCCGCACATGGGTCTCTTGTAAAAATAGAATTTGTGCTTTAAGTCTCCGGAACACTTTAAAAACTTTTTTCCTTTTAATAGGATGGTTAAGACCATTAGTATTCCAGGAGACAAAATTAATAACAGACTCCATAAACCCTAAAGTCAACCCGCAAAAAGGAGGATTGACGATAGGCTCGACCCACGAACCCGGAAAGGGAACAGAACAAATAAGAGATACCGGGAAGGAGAACGCAACCAATACTTCAATAGTGTACATAGCCCAAGAAGGAAAAAACTAAAACGTGAAGCCCCTCCCACCACCCCCCACCCAATGACCCCAAGGCTAAATCTAAAACAGACCAGCCAGAAAGAAGCAAGCACTAAAACTACCCCCATGACTTCCAATAGACGCTCCCTAAAAAAAAGTGTAAATATAAAAAAGATCAGCTAGTTATAAAACAGTAAAAAAATAAAAAAAGTAAATCAATTAAAACAAACACTTAATATAACAGAGAAAAAGCCAGAAAATATAAAAAAACCGCAACAAACCCCAGACCCTATGAATAAACAAAAAAAGAAATGAAATTATTAACATAAACTAGTTATGAAAACCTACAAAAAAAAAGTAGATTTAAAAACTACAAAATTTAAGGCCTCAAAGGAAATACGTAGAATGACGCTGAGGGAATAACCACCCAGAATCCCCTGGGAAAAAGAAAGGAATGACGCAGATAGAAAGAAAGTTTAGCAACCATATTAATTCATCAAAAATAAACTTTTCTGCCCATATAAGGCAAAAAAAAATTAAGGCCGACAGATTCACAACCTCCGATCAAACGGAAATAGTTAAAAATTACGATTAAAATGTTGAAGATGAAAATTGATCCAGATAACTCTGGGCATCCGATGGAGATTCAAAAAAACGGAGGGCTCCATCCAATGTACGAATCCTTAGACGTGCTGGGTAAAGCAGCGCTGGTTTTAAATCCATCTTGTAGAGTTCCGACATCACAGATCTATAACGAACCCGCTGATCCCGAATTGGTTTACTGAAATCCTCCACAAATCGAAAATGAAGATCCAAAAAATCAATGTAACCTTTAGATTGAACGAATCGAAACAGTTTCGCCTTGTCTTGAAAGTAATGAAAACGTAAGATGACATGTCGAGGTTTATCTGACTTAGACGAGTATGATGGAACTCTATGAACACGATCCAATAACGGTGGTTGGTCAGGACATACAGTAGGAAATGCATCTTTTAAAAGTTGAGAAAAAACTTCATTGGGTTATCAGATTCAGCAGCTTCACGCACCCCAATTACTCGAAGATTCTGCCATCGCATTCTGAATTCTAAGTCAGAGTTTTTAAAGGTCAGAAAGTCAAGTTTCTTCTTCATTACATTAATTGTTTCTTCAATTTTCTCCATCTTGAGTTCATTTTGTTGCGTGGATTTTTGAAGATTACATATAGCCGACTGATGTTCCGTAATAGATGTTTGTATTTTATCGATTGAATCGGCAATTTTCTGGAAATTAATTGAAATTTCCGCACGAATCAGCTCCGTAATAGAAGTTGAAATTTCCCTTTGAATTAGATCCAATATAGCTTTCAAAGTCACCGGTGGTTCAGTCGGAGGAAAATCGGTACCTTTCGGTCTAACCAGAGGTTTGCCGTCCTTCCCATTTTTTCCATTCTTAGACATAGCAGACCTTAAAAGCATCCAATTATCAAAGAGCCCAATTTGTTTCAAAGTATTGTAAAAGTCGATGCCTTAATGGTTAGTTAAAATATAGCTGATCATAAGAAGAAAAACTCAGAGGTAATGGAGCGAGTCAAGAACACGACTTCACTCCATGAGCTCTACCGGAAGTCCCTCATTTCCTTTTTGCTTCCTTGCCCCCTTCTTAAATAGCGGAGTGACATTTGCAATCTTCCAGTCCTCCGGAACCATCTATCGACTTTTGAAAGATCATTGCTAATGCCTCCGCAATCTCCACAGCTACTTCCTTCAGAACACGCGGGTGCATTCCATCTGGTCCAGGAGATTTATCTACTTTTAGACTGTTCAGCTTCCTGAGTACTTTCTCTGTCGTAATTGTGACTGCGCACACTTCTCTTCCCCGCCACCCTCGAGTGTCCGGTATACTGCTGATGTCTTCCTCAGTGAAGACTGATGCAAAATACTCGTTCAGTTCCTCTGCCATCTCCTTATCTCCCATTACAATTTCTCCAGCATCATTTTCTATCGGTCCTATATCTACTCTCACCTGTCTTTTACTCTCTATATACTTGAAAAAGCTTTTAGTATCCTCTTTGATATTATTTGCTAGCTTCCTTTCATAGTTAACCTTTTCCCTCTTAATGACCTTCTGGGTTTCCTTTTGTAAGGTTTTAAAAACTTCCCAATCCTCTGTCTTCCCACTAATTTTTGCTTCCTTGTATGCCCTCTCCTTTGCTTTAACCTTGGCTTTGACTTCTCTTGTCAACCACGGTTGCATCCTTTTTCCACTCAAAAATTTCTTCTTTTTTGAAATATACCTGTCTTGCACCTTCCTCACTCCTCGCATAAACTCCAGACACTGCTGCTCTGCTGTCTTTCCCGCCAGTGTCCCTTTCCAGTCAACTTTGGCCAGTTCTTCTCTCATGCCATTGTAATTTCCTTTACTCCACCGAAATAATCTTTTTTCCTCTTCCTAATTAAGCCCTTTGTCCTCCTCTGCTGGACTCTGAATTTCTCCCAGTCCTCAGGTGAGCCACTTTTTCTGGCTAATTTGTATGTTTCTTCTTTGGAATTGATACTATCCCTAATTTCCCTTGTCAGCCACAGGTGCACTACCTTCCTTGATTTATTCTTTTGCCAAACTGCGATGAACAATTGTTGTAGTTCATCCATGCGATCTTTAAATGCTTGCCATTGCATATCCACCGTCAATCCTTTAAGTGTCATTTGCCAGTCTATCTTAGCTAATTCACGTCTCATACCTTCAAAGTTACCCTTCTTTAAATTCAGAACCTTTGTTTCTGAATTACCTATGTCACTCTCCATCTTAATGAAGAATTCCACCATATTATGGTCACTCTTACCCAAGAGGCCTCTCACGACAAGATTGCTAATTAACCCTTCCTCATTGCTCAATACCCAGTCTAGAATGGTCTGCTCTCTAGTTGGTTCCTCAACATGTTGGTTCAAAAAACCATCCCGCATACATTCCAAGAAATCCTCTTCCTCAGCACCCTTACCAATTTGGTTCACCCAATCTATATGTAGATTGAAGTCACCCATTATAACTGCTGTTCCTTTATTGCACACATTTCTAATTTGCTGTTTAGTACCATCCCCAACCTCACTACTACTGTTAGGTGGCCTGTACACAACTCCCACCAGCGTTTTCTGCCCTTTAGTATTATGCAGCTCTACCCATATCGATTCCACATCCTCCCGGCTAATGTCCTTCCTTTCTATTGCATTAACCTCCTCTCTAACCAGCAATGCTACCCCACCTCCTTTTCTTTCATGTCTATCCCTCCTGAATATTGAATATCCCTTAACGTTGAGCTCCCATCCTTGGTCACCCTGGAGCCATGTCTCTGTGATCCCAAGTATATCATATTCATTAATAACAATTTGCACTTTTAATTCATCCACCTTGTTACAAATGCTCCTTGCATTGACACACAAAGCCTTCAGACTTGCTTTTACAACACTCTTAGCCCTATTACAATTAAGTTGAAAAGTGGCCCTTTTTGATTTTTGCCCTGGATTTGCCAGCCTGCCACTTTTACTTTTCACCTTACTACTTTTTGCTTCTACCCTCATTTTACACCCCTCTGTCTCTCTGCACTGGTTCCCATCCCCCTGTTGTGAACTAACTTCCTCTCTTCTAGTCTCTTTAATTTGATTCCCACCCAGCAACCATTCTAGTTTAAAGTCACCTCAGTAGTCCTCACAAATCTCCCCACCAGGATATTGGTCCCCCTAGGATTCAAGTGTAAACCGTCCTTTTTGTACAGGTCACACCTGCGCCAAAAGAGGTCCCAATGATCCAAAAACTTGAATCCCTGCCCCCTGCTCCAATCCCTCAGCCACGCATTTATCCTCCACCTCACTGCATTCCTACTCTCACTGTCACGTGGCACAGGCAGTAATCCCAAGATTACTACCTTTGCGGTCCTTTTTCTCAAAAGGAATTGAAATGGGAGAGATGCATTTGAGAGCAGAGTTGATGGTGGAGGAAGGGAAGCCCCGTTCTTTAAAAAAAAAGGAGGACATCTCCCTTGTCTTGGAATGAAAAGCCTCATCCTGAGAGCAGATGCGGCAGAGACGGAGGAATTGCGAGAAGGGGATGGCATTTTTGCAAGAGACAGGGTGAGAAGAGGAATAGTCCAGATAGCTGTGAGAGTCCGTAGGCTTATAGTAGACATCAGTAGATAAGCTGTCTCCAGAGATAGAGACAGAAAGCGGCCAGAGTGTGAGTGGGCCAGTGAAGGAGTGGAGCTTTGAGGCTTTGACTCGAGAGATTCTGGCAGTTTTGGCAGTTGGTCTGTGCAATCAAATCAATCAAAATTTGAATAGATCAGCAGTAAGCCATTAATTAGACAATCAAGATTTGAATAGCTCAGACTCAGCAGAAAGCAGCTGATTGGGCAGTCGAGGTCAGGTGACCAAACATTTTGAAAAGCTCAAACAGATAAATAGAGGGATAGCTCAAGCGAAGCGGCCAGAGCGTGAGTGGGCCAGTGAAGGAGTGGAGCTTTGACGAGAAGAGGCGGAGGGCAAGCTAGCTCGCAGTTAGTTTTCACAATGTCTCCTGAGACGGTGATGTGCCTCTCATGTGAGATGTGGCAGTCTTGGGGGAACGCCCCTCTCCCGCAGAGTCACATCTGCCAGAAGTGCATACGGCTGGGCGATCTGGAAGACCGTGTAAGGAATCTGGAGCAGCAGCTGGATGACCTTCGACTCATAAGGGAGAATGAGGCAGTCATAGATGAGAGCTACAGGGAGGTAGTCACACCTAGGCTGTCGGAAGCAGGTCATTGGGTGACAGTCAGAGGGGGGAAAGCGAAGGGGAGCAGACAGGTAGTGCAGAGCACCCCTGTAGCCATTCCCCTGAATAATAAGTTTACCGTCCTGGATACTGTCGGCGGGGACGACCGACCAGGTGTGAGCCACGGTGGCAGGGCCTCCGGCACTGAGTCTGACCCTGTGGTGCAGAAGGGTGGGACAGAGAAGAGGAGAGCTGTCGTCATTGGAGACTCTATAGTCAGGGCAGCAGACAGGAGATTTTGTGGACGTGAGAGGACACCCGCATGGTTTGTTGCCTCCCGGGTGCCAGGGTCCGGGATGTCTCTGACCGGAGGCACGACATCCTGGTACGAGAGGGAAAGCAACCAGAAGTCGTGATACATGTTGGGACCAATGACATAGGCAGGAAGAGGGATGAGGTCCTGAAGTGTGAGTTTCGGGAATTAGGCAGAAGGCTGAAGAACAGAACCTCAAGGGTGACGTTCTCAGGATTGCTGCCAGTGCTAGGTGACAGAGATGGTAAGAATTGGAGTAGATGGCAGTTGAATGCGTGGCTGAGGAGTTGGTGCAGGGAGCAGGGTTTTAGATTTTTAGAACATTGGGATCTCTTCTGGGGAAGGTGGGACCTGTACAGATTGGATGGGTTGCACCTGAATTCGAGGGGGAGCAATATCCTTGCAGGTAGGTTTGCTAGCATGGTTCGGGAGGGTTTAAACTAATTTGCGAGGGGGATGGGACCCAGAGCGATAGAGCAGTGAAAGAAGTGCATGGAGTAAAGCCAGATCTAACATACAGAGAGGCTTTGAGGAAAGAGAAGCAGAATAAACGGTGTAAAGACAGCAAGGTAGAAGGGCTGAAATGTGTGTACCTCAATGCAAGAAGCATCAGGAACAAAGGTGATGAACTGAGAGCTTGGATACATACATGGAATTATGATGTAGTGGCCATTACAGAGACTTGGCTGGCACCAGGGCAGGAATGGATTCTCAATATTCCTGGATTTCAATTTTTTAAAAAGGGATAGAGAGGGCGGAAAAAGGGGAGGAGGGGTGGCATTACTGGTCAGGGATACTATTACAGCTACAGAAAGGGTGGGTAATGTAGCAGGATCCTCTTTTGAGTCAATATGGGTGGAAGTCAGGAACAGGAAGGGAGCAGTTACTCTACTGGGGGTATTCTATAGGCCCCCTTTTAGCAGCAGAGATATAGAGGAGCAGATTGGGAGGCAGATTTTGGAAAGGTGCAAAAATAACAGGGTTGTTATCATGGGTGACTTTAACTTCCCTAATATTGATTGGCACCTGATTAGTTCCAAGGGTTTAGATGGGGCAGAATTTGTTGTGTGTGTCCAGGATGAATTCCTGTCACAGTATGTGGACAGGCCAACCAGGGGGAATGCCATACTAGATCTAGTACTAGGTAATGAACCGAGTCAGGTCACAGATCTCTCACTGGGTGAGCATCTGGGGGACAGTGACTACTGCTCCCTGGCCTTTATAATTATCATGGAAAAGGATAGAATCAAAAAGGACAGGAAAATTTTTAATTGGGGAAAGGCAGATTATGAGGCTATAAGGCTAGAACTTGCGGGTGTGAATTGGGATGATGTTTTTGCAGGGAAGTGTACTATGGACATGTGGTCGATGTTTAGAGATCTCTTGCGGGATGTAAGGGATAAATTTGTCCCGGTGAGGAAGATAAAGAATGGTAGGGTGAAGGAACCATGGGTGACAAGTGAGGTGGAAAATCTAGTCAGGAGGAAGAAGGCAGTATACATGAGGTTTAGGAAGCAAGGATCAGATGGGTCTATTGAGGAATATAGGGAAGCAAGAAAGGAGCTTAAGGAGGGGCTGAGAAGAGCAAGAAGGGGGCATGAGAAGGCCTTGGCGAGTAGGGTAAAGGAAAACCCCAAGGCATTCTTCAATTATGTGAAGAAAAAAAGGATGACAGGAGTGAAGGTAGGACCGATTAGAGATAAAGGTGGGAAGATGTGCCTGGAGGCTGTGGAAGTGAGCGAGGTCCTCAATGAATACTTCTCTTCGGTATTCACCAATGAGAGGGAACTTGATGATGGTGAGGACAATATGAGTGAGGTTGATGTTCTGGAGCATGCTGATATTAAGGGAGAGGAGGTGTTGGAGTTGTTAAAATACATTAGGACAGATAATTCCCGGGGCCTGACGGAATATTCCCCAGGCTGCTCCACGAGGCGAGAGAAGAGATTGCTGAGCCTTTGGCTAGGGGCTTTATGTCCTCGTTGTCCAAGGGAATGGTACCGGAGGACTGGAGGGAGGCGAATGTTGTTCCCTTGTTCAAAAAAGGTAGTAAGGATAGTCCAGGTAATTATAGACCAGTGAGCCTTACGTCTGTGGTGGGAAAGCTGTTGGAAAAAATTCTTAGAGATAGGATCTATAGGCATTTAGAGAATCACGGTCTGATCAGGGACAGTCAGCATGGCTTTGTGAAAGGCAGATTGTGTCTAACAAGCCTGATTGAGGAGGTGACCAGGCATATAGATGAGGGTAGTGCAGTGGATGTGATCTATATGGATTTTAGTAAGGCATTTGACAAGGTTCCACACGGTAGGCTTATTCAGAAAGTTAGGAGGCATGGGATCCAGGGAAGTTTGGCCAGGTGGATTCAGAATTGGCTTGCCTGCAGAAGGCAGAGGGTGGTGGTGGAGGGAGTACATTCAGACTGGAGGATTGTGACTAGTGGTGTCCCACAAGGATCTGTTCTGGGACCTCTACTTTTTGTGATTTTTATTAACGACCTGCATGTGGGGGTAGGGTGGTAGAAGGGTGGGTTGGCAAGTTTGCAGATGACACAAAGGTTGGTGGTGTTGTAGATAGTGTAGAGGATTGTCAAAAGTTGCAGAGAGACATTGATAGGATGCAGAAGTGGCTGAGAAGTGGCAGATGAAGTTCAACCTGGAGAAGTGTGAGGTGATACACTTTGGAAGGACAAACTCCAAGGGAGAGTACAAAGTAAATGGCAGGATACTGGTAGTGTGGAGGAGCAGAGGGATCTCGGGGTACATGTCCACAGATCCCTGAAAGTTGCCTCACAGGTGTATAGGGTAGTTAAGAAAGCTTATGGGGTGTTAGCTTTCATAAGTCAAGGGACAGAGTTTAAGAGTCGCGATGTAATGATGCAGCTCTATAAAACTCTGGTTAGGCCACACTTGGAGTATTGTGTCCAGTTCTGCTCACCTCACTATAGGAAGGATGTGGAAGCATTGGAAAGGGTACAGAGGAGACTTACCAGGATTCTGCCTGGTTTAGAAAGTATGCATTATGATCAGAGATTAAGGGAGCTAGGGCTTTACTCTTTGGAGAGAAGTAGGATGAGAGGAGACATGATAGAGCTGTACAAGATAATAAGAGGAATAGAAAGAGTGGATGGCCAGCACCTCTTCCTCAGGGCACCACTGCTCAATACAAGAGGACATGGCTTTCAGGTAAGGGGTGGGAAGTTCAAGGGGGATATTAGAGGAAGGTTTTTTACTCAGAGTGGTTGGTGCGTGGAATGCACTGCCTGAGTCAGTGGTGGAAGTAGATACACTAGTGAAGTTTAAGAGACTACTTGACAGGTATACGGAGGAATCTAAGATGGGGGCTTATAGAGGAGGCAGAGTTTGAGGGTCGGCACAACATTGTGGGCTGAAGGGCCTGTACTGTGCTGTACTATTCTATGTTCTATGTTCTATAAAGATCTAGAAAGGGGAGGGAGGTGTCAGAAATGGACCAGGTAAACTTGAGGGCAGGGTGAAAGTTGGAGGCAAAGTTAATGAAGTCAACGAGCTCAGCATGCGTGCAGGAAGCAGCACCAATGCAGTCTTCGATGCAGCGAAGGAAAAGTGGGGGACAGATACCAGTATAGGTTTGGAACATGGATTGTTCCACAAAGCCAACAAAAAGGCAGGCATAGCTGGGACCCACACGGGTGCCCATGGCTACACCTTTAGTTTGGAGGAAGTGGGAGGAGCCAAAGGAGAAATTATTAAGAGTAAGGACTAATTCCACTAGACGGAGCAGAGTGGTGGTAGAGGGGAACTGGTTAGGTCTAGAATCCAAAAAGAAGCGAAGAGCTTTGGAACCTTCCTGTTGGGGGATGGAAATATATAGGGACTGGACATCCATGATGACAATAAATGGGGGCCAGGGAACTTAAAATCATCGAAAAATTTCAAAGCGTGAGAAGTGTCACGAACATAGGTTGGAAGGGATTGAACAAGGGGGGATAAAACAGTGTCGAGGTATGCTGGTGGTCGGTTTCCCTTGGTCCAATACTACTTAATACATGGGTAGCCGGCTTGCTATGATAAACCCATCAACTAATTAATTTTTTGAGAATTTTGCATTAGATTTCACAAGATAATAAATAAAAAGATCTGCATTCACAAAAAGATGCGGCATAAAAGCTAAGCACCAACTCCCTTTATGCGGAACAACCTGGGCAAAGGGTGAAACAGTTCTCTCAATCCAGCAAAGGCAACATCTGTTCATGACAGCAGAAGAAAATTGCAGTCAATTGTCAGAATCAGAATCCAGTTTAATAGCACTGGCATATGATGTGAAATTTGTTGGATTCTAGTTAACCAGGACACATCAGGACCAGTACATTTTGGCCCAATTAAGCAGCTATCTTAAGAAGCCAAAATTTCATGGAAATAGTTAAAAAGGTATATTGAAAAAAAAGACAAAATGAGTAACAAATTAGTTAAGTGAAATACAGAACCAGTTAGAACACCAATACCACTGCAATACTATAAAACTGTATATTAGTTCATAATACTTATCAATGGAGGAACTCATCCACATCATGTTCTTTTGACTGTAAATGAACAAAATCATTGCAACCAACTAGTGCAGATAATGGACTGCCTTTATACAATGCTGTTGACAATTGCATCCACCAAATCTTCATTTTCATTGTAGCATTCAAGATGATTGTCAACACCTTCAAATGCTTCATAGTTTCTAACTTAAAGCAGAGAAATAATTTCATTTTTACTCCCAGCTGCTTCTGGCATCTCTAAGCCTGTATGTTCGAAACTTCAATAAGTAAAACAGTTCTGAATTGGCTAACCACTTATTTCTTGCCAACTATCAATGACAAAGAAATCACTGATTTTTTGAACACAATTGCACGGAACTGACGATATTTAAAAGCTGTTCGCTCAAAACATAGTGTTGTGTCTAACAGCCATGTAAGTGCACACAACTGAAGCTAGTTGGAAAATGTTCTGCATCAGTCTCCTGCCCAAATTAAGTGGCATAGTGTCCTAAAGAAACAAAGGGAATCTTGAACTAGAGAGAATCTGCAGATGCTGGAAATTCAAGCAACACACACAAAAAGCTGGAGGAACTCAGCAGGCCAGGCAGCATCTATGGAAAAAAGTATCGTCGACATTTCAGGGCAAGACCCTTCAGCAGGACCTCTGAGTTCCTCCAGCACCTCGCATGTGTTGAAATGGAATCCCGGCCATTTTTCCAATTCATTCTTTTTCTTTAAGAGTTTTCCCAAATAAGCAGCTGCCTCAATTAACCAATTTCCCGATTAACCGTGCACTGCATTTAAAATTAAATTATATAAGTAGTGCAAAAAGAGAGCAAAACAAATAGTGAGGTAGTGTCTATGGCTAGTGTCTAGAAATATGATAGCAGAAGGGAAGCAACTGTTCCTCAAACGTTGAGTGTGTGTCTTCAGGCTCCTGTATCTCTTCCTTGATGGTAATGAGAAGAGTGCATGTCCTGGTCCCTCATAATGGATACTGCCTTTTTGAAGTAGCACCTTTTGAACATGCCCTCGATGCTGGGGAGGCTGATGCCCATGATGAAGCTGGCTGAGTGTGCAACTTTCTGCAGTTTCTTTCTGATCCTGTGCAGTGGCCCCTCCATATCAGATCGCGATGCAACCAGTTGCCACTGTTTCAGTCGAAGTTCTCCAATCCTGAACACTGCAACCACTATGGAAATATTGTTGCTGACATTCATCTTTTTCAACTTACAAAATGTGAAACACTTGTACCGCCAGTGGTTCCTTTCAAGGCCCATGTGAAGGATATCTTGAGCCAAAAAAAAAAAATCACCCAAGGTGAAGAACATCATAAAAGCAGCACAGGCTTCTGGGTGCTCCTGATACAAGGACTCACGATTCTCAGTTTCTTGTCCACGTTGAATGGTCGTGGATTCCTAAGAGCCCCCTCCCCCTCCCAAAAAAAAAGCATTTGATTACAGTATCACAAGCAGCTAGAATGGTAAAGGTGGCAGATGGCACGTCTGCCTTCATCACAAAGGGTCTGCAGTAATAAAAGTCATTTTGTTGTTGCATAAAATCTTTGGTTAAGGTGCACTTGAAGAATTGTGTGCAATTCTGTTTACCCGGTTACAGGAAGGAACGTGGAGGGTTTGCAGATGGTTCAGATGAGAGTTACCAGATTTCTTGGATTAGAGGATATTAGCTCTAAAACCATAAGACATCTGAGCAGAATTAGGCCACTTGGTCCATCTAGTCGACTCCCCCATTTCATCTTGACTGATTTATTATTCCACTCAACACCCTTATCCTGCCTTCTCCCCATAACCTTTAACATCCAAACCAACCAAGAATCTATGAACCTCCGCTTTAAATATACTCAATGACTTGGATTCTACAGCCATCTGTATCAACAAATTCCACAGATTCACCACCCTCTGCCTAAAGAAATTCATTCTCATCTCTGTTCTAAATGGATGTCCCTCTATTCTGACACAGTGCCCCCTGGTTCTAGACTCATCCATCCACCCTGTCCAAACACTTCAAAATTCAGTAGGTTTCCATGAGATCCCACCTGCTCCCATTCTTCTGAACTCCAGCGGATACAGACATAGAGCCATCAAACACTCCTCATACACTGACCCTTTCATCCCTGGGATCATTCTTGTGAACTTCCTCGGGACCCTCTTCAATGGCAGCACATCATTTCTTAGATAAGGGACTCAAAATTGCTCACAATACTCCAACAGCGATCTGACCAATGCCTTATAAATCCTCAGCATCATATCCTTGCTCTTGTAGTTTAGTCCTTTTAAAATGAATGTTAATATTGCATGTGTCTTCCTTACCACTGACTCAAACAGCAAGTTAACCTTTAGGGAATCTTGCACAAGGACTCTCATATCCCTCTGCACCTCGGATTGTTGAATATCTTCCTGTTTAGAAATCTAGATTTCACTTCAGACCCCAGTCACTTCAGATTGGCAACAACATCTCTTCCACACTCTCCATCAGCACAGATGCACCACAAGGCTGTGCGCTTAGCCCCCTGCTCTATTCACTTTACACTTCTGACCAAGCACAGCTCCAATGCTACATTTAAGTTTGCTGACAACACAATTGTCATAGGCCAAATCAAAGGTGGTGACAAATCAGCATATAGGAGGGAGACCGAAAATCTGGCTGAGTGGTGCCACAACAACTGCTTACTCAGTGTTAGCAAGACCAAGGAGCTGAATTTTAATCTCTTGAGGACACAGGAGGTCCATGTGCCGGTCCTCTTCAGGAGATCAGAGATAGAGAGGGTCAGCAACTTTAAATTCCTTGGTGTTATCAGAGGATATGGCCTGAGCACAGCATGCAAGTGCAATTCTGAAAAAAGCAAGGCAGCACCTCTACTTCCTTAGAAGCTGCAAAGATTCAGCCTTACATAGAAAACTTTGACAAACTTACAATTTAAGTATGATGGACAGTATATTGACTGGCTGTATCACAGCCTGGTTTGGAAACACCAATGCCCTTGAATGAAAAATCCTACAAAAAGTAGTGGATACAGCCCAGTCTATCATGAGTAAAGCCCTCCCCACCACTGAGCACAAATACACAGAACTTTGTCGCAGGAAAGCAGCATCCATTTTAAGAGATCCCCACCTCCCAAGTCATGCTCTCTCCTCACTACTGCCATCAGGAAGAAGGTACTCACCCCGACTTAGGGCTCACATCAGATTCAGGAACTGCTAATCTCTCAAAAATCAGGCTCTTGAATCATAGAGGATAACTTCACTTGCTCGTCACTGAAATGTTCCCACAACCTATGGACTCTTCATCTCATGTTTTCAATATTCATTGCTTACTTCTTTTTTTCTTGTTTCTTTTTGTATTTACACAGTTTGTCTTTTGCATGCAGATTGTTTACCCTGTTGGTGTGGTCTTTCATTGATTCTATTATGGCTATTGGATTTATTGAGCATGGCTCCAAGAAAACAAATCTCAGGGATGTATATGGTGACATATATGTATGCTGATAATAAATTTACTTTGAAGTTTGAAAAACCAAGTCAAGAAACTAGCCAGGATTACCTTTGTTTATTTGGGACACTATGCCACTTAATTGGGGCAGGAGACTGTTGCTAAAGTTTCAAACTAGCATCAGTTACATGCACTTGCGTGGCTATTAGACACTAAACCATACTTAGAGCGATCAGTTTCTAAATAGCGTCAGTTACATGTGTTTGTATTCAAAAAGCAGTAAATTTTATTACTGATAGTTGGCGAGAAATTAGCAATAAGACAATTTGGAAATGTTTTACTCACCGTGGTTCCAAGCTTTCAGGCTTGGTGATGCCAGAAATGGCCGGGAGTGAAAATGAAATGATTCCACAACTTCAATCAAAAGAATGCAGCAGATGAATTCCTTCGTCGATAATTAGTAGGAATCAATACACAGTTATAGTAATGGTGTTCTAATTTGTTCTGTATTTCATTTAAATACACAAATTGTTAATCAGTTAAAAAGCAGTTTGTCTTTTTTATACACTTTAACTATTTCCATGAAACTCCAGTTAATTGGTGCAGCTGCTTAAATTTTACAGGTCCCTCTGTGTCCCAGTTAACTGTGTTAAAAGTACCTGGAATCACTCTGATTGAATGATATTACTTATCAGAGCAATGGAGTAGTCTACTCCAATTAATACATCCATATGTTCTTCCACAGACTTTCAGCAATATCACCCAGGATGTTCTCAGAATTCTGTAGTAAATGCCAAACGATGGTTGAAAAATCGGTGTCCATGTGATAAAGAGTGTAAAATCATGCAAGATCACTTTTAGTTAAAAGCATTTCTAAACATTTCATTCGTTACAGCCATAACTAAGTTAACTTTGTTCCAGAACATGATACTAGCCGTATGTCCTTCTATTGGTTTATGTATTTGTCATTCTCAGCTGATTTTCTATTATCAGGAGCAGTGGTGCATAAACACAGTTTTTACAAAGAGGGTTAAATTCATAAGTTGATTTTTTTATTGTCACATGTACTGAGATTTGTTTTGCATGTCATCCACACAGATAACTTCATTACAGCAGAACGTTGAGATAGTACAATGGAAAACAATAGCAGAGTGCAGAAGGTTAGACTGCTAATTCCCATTCCATATGCGTACCATCTGCATGAATTTCCAGAGAATTCTTCCCAGTCATTCTCTATCTCCCAATGTTGAGATACTTCCTGCAGTTACCGAGTCTTTACACTGAGAATATACTCTATGCCAGATTTAATTACTCCATTCATTTTACTGTAAGGGAAAGGTTGATATGTCTAATACTACAGGGCATGTACTTAAGGTGAGTTGGAGCAATTCCAAACGAGATGTGAGCGGCAAGTTTTTTTCCTTTTTACAGACAGTGGTGCTTGTCTGTAATGCACTGCTTGGTTTGGTAGCAGAAGCAGAAATATTAGAGACTCTTTAGAGATATTTAGATAGGCACATGAATTTCCGGGAGCGAGGGTGGCGTCAAAGTTAAAAGTCAATTTATTATCAAAGTACATATGTCACCATATACAATCCTGAGAGTCACTTACTTGCAGCATTCACAGTAAGTACAAAGAAACACAACAGAATCAATGAAAAACCGCACACAAAAGGCAGACAAACAACCAATGTACAAAAGGCAACAAACTGCAAATACAAAAAGAAAAAGAAAAAATATGCAATAGAATTGAGAACATACATTGAAGAGTTTTTGAAAGTGATTCCACAGGTTGTGGGATCAGTGTTGGGGTCTGTGAAGTTATCCCTTCTGGTCCAAGAGCCAGATGGTTGAGGGGTAATAACTATTCCTGAACCTGGTGGTATAGGTGCTGAGGCTCCTGTACCTCCTTTTTGATGGAAAGTTAAACCATAAGACCATAAGATATAAGAGCAGAATTAGGCCATTTGGCCCATCAAGTCTGCTCCGCCATTTCATCATGACTGATCCAATTTTCCTATCAACCTCAATCTCCTGCCTACTCCCCGAATCTCTTCATGCCCCGACCAGTCAAGAACCTATCAACCTCTGCCTTAAAGACTTGGCCTCCACAGCTGCCTGTGGCAAAGAATTCCACAGATTCACTACCCTCTGGCTAAAGAAGTTCCTCATCTCCATTCTAAAAGGACATCCCTCTATTATCCCTCTTGTTCTGCTGAGTACGTCCTGCATTCTCTGTTTCTAGTGAATATAGGCCCAGGGCCATCAGACACTTTTCACATGACAAGTCATTCAATCCTGGATGAATTTTCGTGAAGCTCCTTCGAACCCTCTCCAGTTTCAGCACATCTTTTTTAGGATAAAGGGCCCAAAGCTGCTCACAATACTCCAAGTGAGGCCTCATCAGTGCTTTATGATGTCTCAATATTACACCCTTACTTTTATATTCTAATCCCCTTGAAATGAATGCTAACATTACATTTGCCTTCCTCACCACAGACTCATTCTGCAAATTAACCTTTAGGAAATCCTGCACAAGGACTCCTAAGTCCCCTTGCATCTCAGCTTAATGTATTTTCTCTCCATTTAGAAAATAGTCAACTCTTTCATTTCTTCTACCACTGTGCATAACTATACACTTCCTGACACTGTATTCCATCTGCCATTTCTTTGCCCATTCTCCTATTTAAATCCTTCTGTAGCCTCTCTACTTCCTCAGAACTACCTGGCCCTCTAGCTATCTTCATATCGTCTGCAAACTTTGCAACAAAGACATCAATTTCAACATCCAAATCATTCAAAGTTCTACAAAGCATGCAGGGCACCAGAGGACTCTGCCCATGCCCCAAAATATCAACCCTTTGCTAGTGAGCATTATACTGGGACAAACACCTGGTTACAAAAGAAAAAGGATTCCTTCTGGCAAAAATTAATAATTGAGACTTAACTACACTGACAACGAATAATCCTGACTGGCATTTCAATCTCTAAGCTCTCTATGGGATTTATTCAAGTCCCCACAATCAACAATGCAAACTGATTAAAAGGAAAGTAGCATTGAAATGTCTTCTGTAAATTAATAATTTAATTATCTGGCAAAAGACTGCAAAAACATTAGTAACATACAATTTAAGTAGTACCAGGCCCCCTTGGATGATCTGCATCAATATTAGAATTACCAAGAGTGTTACCTTTACAACACATTTTCAGAACATGTTTTATGTATTAATCAATGTTTTCTTACTACAATTTCAATACAAAAGTCCTTGTCTATAGTTACAAGCAGATTGTTCTCAAGTCTCTGATCAGATTTCACCTTGAATATTGTATTCTTATCATACAGCAATAGAATAGTAGATCTGTGGCATAGAAATATATTCAATATTACTTTGGGAAGAGTTTCAATAGTCAGAACCCATTAGAAATTTTAAAGACTACCCCACCAACTGGATAAGACTATAAGACCAGAAGACATAGAAGCAGAATTAGGCCATTCAGCCCATTGAATCTGCTCTGGCATTCCATCATGGCTGATTTATTAATCCCCTCAACCCCATTCATCTGCTTTCTCCTAGTATCCTTTGATGCCTTTACAAACCAAAGACCTATCAACCTCTGTTTTAAACATACCCAATGAATTGGCTTCCACAGCCATCTGTGGTAATAAATTCTACAGATTCCTCCTCACCTCTGTTCTAAAGGGACGTCCTCTGGTCCTAGTCTACTCCACTATAGGAAACATCCTCTCCGTATCCACTCTATCTAGGCATTTCAATATTTGATCCATGCCTTTCAGTATTCAGATGGCTAAACAAAAAATAACTGCATAATTTGGAAATCTGAAACAGAGAAGGCAGGACGTACTTAGCAGAACAAGAGTTTAAGGAGAGCTAATGTTCCAGATTGATGATCATTTAACAGAGTGGTATTTTCTCCTCAGTTCACAATTCAGCATTTTACTTCCCTTAAATTCTAAAAATCTGCAGATTCTTTCAATCTGAACTCTGCGTTTCCAGCATTTTTTGTCATATTTCCTTCATCCACTCATTGTATAAATTAACAAGTTCATTGTGGGACCTCTCATGACTTCTGTGTCTTTCAATCTTCTCCACAACTAACAGAGAAAAAATCCTTTTTCTCAAATGATACTTTCCCCAGCCCAAATTCTCCAACCCCAGAAAAAAATCTCAGCATTTAAGTTCTCTTCTGAAGTTCAATAAAACTAATAGCTTTGCACTTTTAGAACTTAAACATTAGTATCTAAATTTTCAATCTTTATGGCACCACTGTGGGTCCACTGAACATGCCAACACTAGCAGGTAACTTTTAAAAGCAGTTTAAATTTGTTCAAATAGGAGATAAATGGAACTACAAGCAATGAACAACACTGAACACATTAGTTGGAAATAGCAGTGTAAAAACCCACTGAGCCTACTCCACCATTTTTCAAGATTATTTCACGGTATTTCCAGTACACAAGGGTAAAGGAAAACAAAATAATTGTTACTCAGGAGCTGATGCAGCACAAATAAAACACAATAAGATAAGGAACACAATAATAAAAAACACAATAAATATGAATATATAAGATAGCTTGTATGCATAGATTGAGTGTATGCCTACAAAATGACGACAGGCCCAGGAATGTCTTTACTTAAGCTGACAGACAGGAGATGATAAAGTAGTGGTTGGTGTGTAGCTTAACACACCTCTTTTCCATCAGTTACAGACTGCACATGGACTTCTTTCAGTTCAGCACGGAGGTGTAGCCAGTAGAGTCTCTGCCTCACAATGCCAGAGATCCAGATCTATTCCTGATTCTCCGGCACTCCGCATGATGCCTGCACACTCTCTTCAATTTCCTCAGCTGCTACTGCCTGACCCTACATCCCGAAGATATGCATGCTGTCAGGACAACTGGTCACTGAAAATTGCCCCTAGATTATGGGTGGCAGGTAGAATCTGGTGAGGGAGTTGCTGGGAATGTGGGGAGAGTAAAACTGGGATTAATGTAGGATGAGTATGAAAATGAGTGGTTGAAGACTCAATGGGCCAAAGGGTCCATTTCCATGCTGCATCCCTCTGTGACTGGATTTCATAAGAAAGAAGTGATGAGTTTTATTTTGCACAGTTCTGGTCACCCCATTACAGGAAGGACATTGAGGTGTTGGAGAGGATTCAGAAGTTTTTTTATTTAAAGATACAGCATGCTAACAGACCACTCCGTGCCAACAAGCCTGTGCTGCCCAGTTTTACCTGTGCAACCAATTAACCTACCAGCTCATGCATCTTTGGAATGTGGAACATAAAACGGTACAGCACAGACCCTTCGGCCCATGATGTTGTTCTGACCCTTCAACTCACCCTAAGATCAGTCCAGCCTCTCCCTCCCACTTAGTTCCATTAAGTGTTGCTCTATGAGGCATCATGTGACGCAAGTCCATAGATCCCTGAAAGTGGCCGCTAAGGATGATAGGCTGGTAGTACAGGTATCCAGAATGCTTTCCTTCAGTAGTTGAGGAATTGAGTCCAAGAGTCAAGAAGTTCTGTTGTAGCTTACAGAACTCTGGTTAGGCTGCATTTGGAGTATTGCATTCAATTCAGGCTGCCATATTACGGGATGAATGTGGAGGCTTCGGAGGATGCAGAAGAGGTTTACCAGGATCTGCTCAGAGTAGACAGCATGTGCTATAAAAAGTGGTTGGACAAACTAAGGTCAATAGTTCCACAGGGAGAGACCTGATGGAAGATTAAGAGAAGGACAGAGAAGACAGCTGGTACCTTCCCCCCCCCCCACCCATTTAGTGAGGCACTTCAAATTTTCAGAACATCATGGAATGAATGGCCTATTTCTGTACTGAATTGTTTTATGTTCCACAAAGCATTCTCTCAGCATACAATATCTATGCGTGAGCATCTCACTTTTCTAAACTATGATTATAGGTCCAAAAGAGTGATTGTGTTTCATTAGGAGTTTGAGGAGCCTCGGTATGTCACCAGGGGCTCTTGCAGGTTTCTACAGATGTGCCTTGGAGAGCATTCTGGCTGGCTGCATCGCCATCTGGTGTGCACGAGATTGGATGCAAACTCAGCCAGCTCCAGCATGGGCACTATCCTCCCCCAGCATCAAGGACATCTTCACAAGGCGATGCCTCAGGTAGGTGGCATCCATCATTGGAGCTCCGCATCACCCAAGGTGTGCCCTCTTCTCATTGCTAGCATCAAGGTGGTGGTTTAGGAGCCTGAGGACACATACTCAACATTTCAGGAACAGCTTCTTCCCCTCTGCCATTAGATTTCTGAATTAACGCATGTGCACTACCTCAATACTTTTTTTCTCTCTTTTTATACAACATATTAAATATTTTATATATATTTCTTATTGTACTTTAATAACACACACAAAATGCTGGAGGAACTCAGCAAGTCAGACAGCATCTATGGAGGGGAATAAAGAGCCGACCTTTCAGGCCAAGACCCTCTTCAGTAGTGTAAAGAAAGGGGGAAAGACACCAGAATAAAAAGGTGGGGGAAAGGGAAGGAGGACAAGCCAGAAGATGATAGATGAACCCAGGTGGGTGGGAAAGATAAAACGCTAGAGAAAAAGGAACACAAACACAAGAAAATCTGCAGATGGTGGAAATCCAAAGCAACACACACAAAATGCTGGAAGAACCCAGCAGGCTAGGTAGCATCTATGGGAATGAATAAACAGTCGAAATTTCAGGCTAAGACCCTTCATGAGGACTCAATGATGAAGGGTCTCTGCCCAAAATGTTGACTGTTCACTCTTTTCCATAGATGCTGAGTTCCTTCAACATTTTGTGCGTGTTGCTAAAGGAGGAATCTGATATGAGAGAGGAGTGTACTATAGGAAAAAGGGAAGGAAAGGCAGCACGGGGAGGTGATAGGCAGGTGAGAAGAGGCAAGAAGGCAGTGTAGGGAAGAGATGAAGAGGGAAAAGGGGAGGAAAAAAATTACAGTAAGGAGAAATGGATGTTCATGCCATCAGGTTGGAGACTACCTAGACAGAATATGGTGTGGTGCTCTTCCACCCTCGAGAGATGGATACAGAGATAAGTGAGACAAAGCAGTATCAACTTCATGGATACTGTACAGATTACAGAGGAGGAGGTATTTGCTACCCTGAGGCAAATCAGGGTGAATAAATCTCCAGGCCCTTGCAAGGTGTCCCCTCGAACCCAAAAGGAGGCAAGTGCAGAAATTGCCAGGGCCCTAGCAGAGATATTTAAACCATCCATAGCGACGGGAGAGGTACCAGAGAATTGGAAAACAACCAATGTTGTTCCGCTGTTTAAAAAAGGCTCTAAACATAAACCAGGAAATGATAGGCTGGTGAGTCCAACATCAGTTGTGGGAAAGTTATTGGAAGGTAATCTAAGGGATTATATAAGCATTTGGATAGACATAGACTGATTAAGCATATTCAGCATGGCTTTGTATGTGGTAGGTCATGTCTAACCAATCTTATGGAGTTTTTTGAGGAAGTTACCAGGAAAGTGGATGATGGCAAAGCAATGGATGTTGCCTACGTGGACTTTAGTAAGGTAATCAACAAGGTCCTGCAGGGAGGCTGGTCAAGAAGGTTCAGTCACTCGGCATTCAGGATGAGGTAGTAAATTGGATTAGGCTTTGGTTTTGTGGGAGAAGCCAGAGAGTGGTAGTAAAGAGTTACCTCTCTGACTGGAGGCCTGTGACCAGTGGTGTGCCACAGGAATCGCTGTGGGTCCATAGTTGTTTGTCACCTATATCAATGATCTGGACGATAATGTGGTTAACTGGATCACCACATTTGTGGATAACGTCAAGATCAGGGGTGCAGTGGAGAGTGAGGAAGGCTATCATGGCTTGCAGGGGGAGCTGCATCAGCTGGAAAAATAGGCTGGAAAATGGCACATGGAATTTAATGCAGACAAGTGTGAGGTTTTGCACTTCAGTAGGACCAACCAGGATAGGACTTACACAGTGCACGGTGTGGTGGAACAAAGGGATTTGGGAACAGGTACATAATTCATTGAAAGTGGCGTCATAGGTAGATAGGGTCGTAAAGAAAGCTTCTGGCACATTGGCCTTCATAAATCAATATATTGAGTACAGAAGATGGGATGTTATGTTTAAGTTGTATAAGGCAGTGGTGAGGCCTAACTTGGAGTATTGTGTGCAGTTTTGGTCACCTACCCACAGGAAAGAAGCAAACAAGATTGAAAGAGAGCAGAGAAAATTTGCTGGGTCTGGAGAAGTGTGAGGTGGTACACTTTGGAAGGACAAACTCCAAGGCAGAGAACAAAGTAAATGGCAGGATACTTGGTAGTGTGGAGGAGCAGAGGGATCTCGGGGTACATGTCCACAGATCCCTGAATGCTGCCTCACAGGTAGATAGGGTAGTTAAGAAAGCTTGTGGGGTGTTAGCTTTCATAAGTCGAGGGATAGAGTTTAAGAGTCGCAAGGTAATGATGCAGCTCTATAAAACTCTGGTTAGGCCACAATTGGAGTACTGTGCCCAGTTCTGGTCGCCTCACTATAGGAAGGATGTGGAAGCATTGCAAAGGGTACAGAGTAGATTTACCAGGATGTTGCCTGGTTTAGAGAGTATAGATTATGATCAAAGATTAAGGGAGCTAGGGCTTTACTCTTTGGAGAGAAGAAGGATGAGAGGAGACATGATAGAGGTGTACAAGATATTATGAGGAATAGAAAGAGTGGATAGCCAGCACCTCTTCCTCAGGGCACCACTGCTCAATACAAGAGGACATGGCTTTAAGGTAAGGGGTGGGAAGTTCAAGGGCGATATTAGAGGAAGGTTTTTTTACTCAGAGAGTGGTTGGTGCGTGGAATGCACTGCCTGAGTCAGTGGTGGAGGCAGATACACTAGTGAAGTTTAAGAGACTGCTAGACAGGTATATGGAGGAATTTAAGGTGGGGGATTATATGGGAGGCAGGGTTTGAGGGTCGGCACAGCACTGTGTGCCGAAGGGCCTGTGCTGTACTGTTCTATGTTCTATGAGTTTATAAGAAAAGATTGAATAGGTTAGGACTGTATTCTTCAGAATGTATAAGATTGAGAGGAGATTTGATAGAGGTGTACAAAATTATGAGGGGTATAGATAGGGTAAATGCAAGCAGGCTTCTTCCACTGAGGTAGGACTACCATGAGGTCATGGGGTTAAGGGTGAAAGGTGAAAAGCTTAAGGGGAACATGAGGGGAAAAGTTCCTCACTCAGAGGGTCATAAGAGTATGGAATGAGCTGCCATGACAAGTGGTGCATGCAAGCTCAAATTCAACAGTTAACAGACATTTGGATAAGTACATGGATAGTAGGGATATGGAGGTCCTGGTGCAGATCGATGAGAGTAAGCAGTGTAAATGGTTTCGGCATGGACTAGATGGGCCAAAGGGGCTGCTTCTGTGCTGTACCTCTCTATGACCCTGAGAGTGGCCTCATCAGGGCAAAAGAGGAGGCCATGGACTGACATGCTAGAACAGGAATGCGGATAGGAATTAAAATGTTTGGCACCAGGTATTTCTGCTTTTGGCAGATGGAACGGAGCTGCTTGACAAAGCTGTACCCCTATTTATGTAGAGGAGGCCACAGCAGGAGCACCAGATACAATAGATGACCCCAACAGATTCATAGGTAAGTGCTGCCTCACCTGAAAGGACTGTTTGGGGCCCTGAAAGGAGGTGAGGGAGATAGTGAATTAGCAATTGTAGCATTTCTGTCACTTGCAGGCATGTGCCAGGTGGGAAATTAGTGGGGAGGAACAAATGGACAAGGGAATCATGGAGGGAGTGATCCCTGTGGAAAGCAGGGAATGAGATAAAGATGTGTTTGATGGTAGAATCCTGCTTATGATGACAGAAGTTGTGGAGAATGATATGTTGGAAGTGGAGGCTCATGGAGTGGTAGGTGAGATCAAGAGGAACTCTATCTCAGTGGGAAGATGGGGTGAGTGCAGATGTCCAGGAAATGGAACAGATGCAGGTGAGGACAGCATCAATGGTGGAGGAAGGGAAATCTCATTCTTTGAAAGCGGAGGACACCTCTGATGTCCTAGAATGGAAAGCCGCATCCTGGGAAAGATGCAGCAGAGACAAAGGAACTGAGAAAAAGGAATAGCATTTTTTTTAAAACAGGAGATAGGGTGGGAAGAGGTATAGTCAAGATAGCCATGGCAATTGGTAGGTTTATAAAAGACATATAAGGATTGTTACCTCCAGAGACGGAGACTGAGAGGTCGAGAAAGTGGAGAGAAGAGTCAGAAATGCACCCATGCTAATCTTGTCAATTTTATCAACTTTGCCTCCCACTTCCACCCTGCCCTTAAATTCACTTGGGTCCAATTCTGACACCTCCAGCGCAGAAGGTCATCACAGCTTGCAAAGGGACATTGACAGGATGCAGAGCTAGGCAGAGAAGGGGCAGATGGACCACAAAAGTTGGAAGGTCAAACCTGATGACAAAGTACAAAGTTAACAGTAAGATTTTTAGCAATGTGGAAAGAAAGGAGGGATCTTGGGAGTCCAAGTGCATAGGTCCTTTAAAGTTGCCACACAAATTGTTAGGGTGGTTAAGAAGGAATATGGTTGTTTTGTTAGTCAGGAGACTGAGTTTCAGAGTTGCAAAGTAATTTTGCAGCTCCATAAAACTCAGGTCAGACCCCACTTGGAGTATTGTGTTCAATTGCATTTAACTCATTATAGGAAAGGTGTAGAAGCTTTAAAGAGGGTGTAGAGGAGATTTATCAGGCTGCTGCTTGTAACAGAGGGCATGTCTTATGAGGAAAGGTTGAGCAAGCTAGGAGGATGAGAGGAAACTTGATTGAGGCACGGATAAAATGGATAGCCGATGCCTTTTCTCACATGGTGGTGATGGTTAAAATCAAAGGACATACCTTTGCCAGAGGCATTTTTTTTTAAAGATATACACAGAGTGGTGGGTATGTACAACACCCTACCAAGGGTGGTGGTAGAGGCAGATCCATTCAGGACATTTCAGGGACTCTTAGATAGGCACTAACAAAAGACCAAAACACCATACCCCTTCTTAACCGCCCTGATGGATGAAAAAAAAGGAGGGCTATGTGTGAGGGAAGGGTTAGATTGATCTTATGGTAGGTTAAAAGGTCAGCACAACATTATGAACCGAAGAGCCCGTATTGTGCTGTAGTGTTTTATGTAATTCCGAGACTAAACAGTACAACTGAAATATTGAACATATACTATCCACAATAGAATATCAAGCAAATTTGTTTTAGCTTCCAAATCTGTTACTCATTCATGCTAAAAAGTGACAAACTGGAATTGTGGAAGCTATTGGAAAAACTGACACCAAATGCAGTTGGCTCTGTGATGCAACGAACAGCATGTTGACCTTGTGAGAGAAGTCAAAGGCTGTGAGCTTCAGCCTACCGATGCTGTGTTTACTGAGTCTTGGGTAACAATTCCAACTTTGCAAATGTTGTATTAGGTCAGGATTGTGTAAAGGATACAGGATTCAATCAGAGAAGTAAAATACTTTCACCCAACTTGCCATACTAGATAAATGTACCATGCTAAAATATTTATTACGTTTCAAAAAGGTTGCTGCCCTCCTGAACAAATAATTCTGAGCTTTGCGTTGAGGACAAAGAATAAAAAAAAACAATTGTTTAGCCTTGTCAGCAACAGTCCAGCTATACTTTTGCAAATAATAGCAAATATAGACTAATGACCTGGTATTTGCATTTGAAGGTTAAAAGACTGCACGGCCATTGACTGGAGAAGAGTGCCAACAAAGATGCATTCTTCCCAGACACTGGTTTCTGCCAAACATCTCTCAGAATCACAGAACACTACATCACAGAAACAGGCCCTTTGGCCCATCTAATCCCTGCCAAACGATTAATCTGCTTCGTCCCATCGATCTGCACCTTCAATGGAATACCTGGTATTTAGAAACAGTAAAACCAAACTATTAAGCAGCTAATCAATAGCATTAAATGTTCTTCAATAATTGAATTTCTACATGATATCATAAATCAGGGAATAAAAATCAAGAACTTAAATTGAACATTTTAGAGATCATTACATACCAATAAGTGTACACAAGTAAAGCTAGAAGATAATGTATCAAAGGTTAAACATCTATCACAATTACATCAAGTATTTCAAGTTACATTGAGATCAGAGTTTGTGAAGTTATAATTATAGCTTAAACCTTTGGTATGTTTTCACTCATTTTGCATTTGAAGTGTATCAATCTAGTCACTTCTGGGAATGTCAGTGAGAACTGCTGATAAACACACCTTGTTTGGAAAGTCCTCAAGGGAAGTTTCACAAAATTCCTTCTAATACAGTGAAGGTTCATCCTTGCTTAAGAATGACCAAAGTACATTACCCCAGAGGGGATCTCACCACAGGCCTTTGAAATTACAGTAAGACATATACAGATTTTCTAGTATTTATTCTTAAATGCTTCTGCAAAAAAACATACAACGATTTGCCTTCCTACTTGCGAGCCACTTTCAATAACTGCATTACAGGGACTACTAAGCTGTTTTTTGATTTTCATGGGCAAGTGGGAAGTGAAGGAAAAAGTGGGTGCCCCAGATGAAATGATTCACAATCATTTTCATGTCATCCTCATTCATTCTCTCTGCTTGTCCTTGGCTCCAGGACATCCTAATGTATTAGCTCACATGACCTCTCAACTTCGCATCAACAGAAAACTTGAATATTACACGTTGCCCCCGTGTGCACATTAACACAAACACTTGGGATTCCCAACACCAGTCACAAGCTCCCAACGAAAATTAACTCATATTTATCTTCCATTTTCCATCGGTTAACTAATTCCAGTCCACAGGAGTATATTACCCCTAAATCTGTTTAAAAATCCAAGATTAGAGGTCGAATGAGGAAAACTAACAGAGACATAAGAATTGGTTGGAAGCTACTGGTGGTAGAGAGGTCACTTTTAACTCCAGGTGTGACCCAGACAGAACTCACCATTAGGTTTTAAGATTGTACATACATGGGGAGAAAAAAATTAATTGAGTGATGTCATTAGGCTACTTCCACCTCACTCTAAATTCCTTAATGGTGTACTAAGAGAGCAAGAGAAATCTAGGTCCAATACACTGGCTTCTTAGTTGTTCCCAGAATTAAATTTTAATACTAAATGTAAGGATGCTTCATTCTCTATGGAGTACCAAACCACAAATTAATGCTTTTGCCACAATAGTTCTATGTATTTTATAGATTTTCACTCCCAACATGGAGGACTCATTTAAATTCCACTGAATTGATAGGACTGAGAAGTTCATGAAGTTCAATAACATTTAAAGTTTATTTGTACTGTTAAAAGTATTTCAGATTATAGATTTTTACCTGAACAAATAACAACCTGCATATGCAAACTTCCCCGAAACCAATCTGTTTTATCTACATTAAAAGACCTTGCAGAATCCTCTCTCAGTGAAAAAAAAAATTTGGATACAAGCAAAAGGACAATTATTGTGGCTGCTTAAACATTCGTCCTTGTTGACTTATGTTTTAAAAGTGCTGCAAAACCACTAAAAACAAAAATACCAGTCATAATGTGAATAATAGTCATAACAACAACTGGTTATAATTGTCTTTAAAATACAAATGCAAACTTCATTTTGAGATGGCCTTTCACATAAAAACTCACAATTTTTCAGCTTACTAAATTAAAGCAAAACATTAAAAATAGTCAAATTACAAATTCATATATCTCTGATCATGTATAAAAAGTGCTTCCAAACCCAGAAAGCTGTTGATAGTGTTTTAACTGAACATTACTCAATACAGATATTTTAAAATATCATCTTTCCTCTTGGCCCTCTCTGTAAAAGATACTATCAACAAAAATATTAAATCAGAGATTTGCAGAATTTCTCTATAACAAAGCATACAGAGTGAAAAAAATAATCAATTTGCAATGTCAGAAAGCTGGTACAATATTTGATAGAGTCAATTACATGCATCATTATTGCAGAATACTTTACAATAACTTTGAATCAAAGGGCCATATTTTGCACTTTTGAGAAAAGCTGTTAAAAATTTTTGTAGGACTTTAAAGAATCAGCTTTTCCAACATAGCTGTGCATCTTCTATTACAGAACTGGCACCCACAATTCTCAGACAACAGATGTATGTAAAACTAGACAGAGAAAAGAGATCAGTTAAATCCTTACAGAGAGCAAAACATTTTGTTAAAAGAACACAGAAGACTCAAGCCAGTAAAAAAGAGAAACACCTAACTGATTTGTCTGACTGGTTGTACCCCTACCATTGTCTCCCCACACCACTCCTTACCTTGTTCAGAGATGAGGCAAGGATGAAAATGAACAAGGCATGGTTAGAAAATTCGTGGATGAATAAAGTTGGTGAAATCATAGACCATGAAAATTAACAGTGGGATCTTGTTCAGTTGTTCATTTGGGTAAGTAAGCTGAGGAATGCCCATGGCGGGAGGAGAGAGAGCAGCACGCCGCACGTGCGCAGCCCTCCGGTGAAAAATGATATCATATCCGTTAAATAGGGGCGTGGACAATTCTGATTTGATGGAGACAGACGTGAAAGCACAGAGGAACATCTGGAGAAATTTCTGAAACGCCAGTTCACTGCTGTTGTTACTACGTGGTCGGGAATCTTCCGGAGGGAAGGCCTCAAAATCCCCGGCTTTGCCTGCTGCTGGTGACCGAGATTGAGTTCCAATCGTTTGGACAGAGATGGCGCTCAGCACTCGGTGTCGGAAAGCTGATCAGAGCTCGAAGTTTTCGGATGACTCAGAGTCCGACTGTGGTTGGCATGGCAGGGAGAGTTTTTCTTCTTTCTCCCGTCTGCGTGAGATGTGGGACATTTGAGAGCCTTGAACTTTTTACTGTGCTCATGAACTTCTTCATCAAGTTATGGCATTGTTGCACTGTTGTAACTATATGTTATAATTATGTGGGTTCGTTAGTTTTTTCAGTCTTGGTCTGTCCTGTGTTTTGTGATATCACACCAGAGGAAATATTGTATCATTTCTTAGTGCATGCATTACTAAATGACAATAAAAGAGGACTGCGTGTCTTCATAATCTAAATCATAATCTAAAATTGAGTATGATTCAGATAGGTTGATGATGAAGCATATCAACTCCTGCCTGAGAAGTGACTTGGATCCACTCCAAATTGCCTACCAACACAACAGGTCACAGCAGATACCATCTCATTGGCTCTTCACTCAACCGCGGAACATCTGGACAGCAAACATTACGCTGTTCTTTATCGACTACAGCTCAGTATTCAATATTATCATCCCCTCAAAACTAATCAATAAGCATCAAGACCGAGGTCTCAATGCCTCCTTGTGCAGTTGATATCCTCACTTGCAGACCCAGTCTGTTCAGATTGGCAACAACATATCTTCCACAGTCTCCATCAATACAGGTGCACCACAAGGCTGTGCACTTAGTCCTCTGCTCTACTCACTTTACACTTATTAGTATGTGGTTAAACACAGCTCCAATGCCATATTTAAGTTTGCTGACGACACTACTGTCGTTGGTTGCATCAAAGCTGGTGATGAATCAGCATATTGGAGGGAGATTGAAAATCTGGCTGAATAGTGCCAGAACAACAAACTCTCACTCAATGTCAGCAAGACCAAGCAGCTGATTATTGACTTCAGGAGGAGGAAATTAGAGGTCTATGATCTAATCCTCATTGGGGGATCAAAGGTGGAGAGGGTCAGCAACTTTAAATTCCCCAGTTTCATCATTTCAGAGGAGGTGTTCTGGGCCCAGCATGCGAGTGCAATTACAAAGAAACCACGGCAACATCTCTACTTACTTAGGAGTTTGCAAAGATTCCGCATGACATCTAAAACTTTAACGAACTTCTATAGCTGTGTGGTGGAGAGTATATTGACTAGCATTGTCTCAGGAAAGCAGCATCCATCACCAGAGACCACCACCACCCACATCACGCTCTTTTCTTACTGCTGCAATCTGGAAGGTGGTGCAGGAGCCTCAAGACAGACACCACCAGGTTCAGGAACAGTTATTACCCCTCAAACATCAGCTCTTGAACCAAAGGCGATAACTTCACACCCCATCACAAAAATATTCCCGATGGACTCACCTTCAAGGATTCCTCATCTCATTTATTGCTTATTTTTTTTATTATTAATTTATTTTTGTAGTTGCACAGTTTGCTGTCTTTTGCATTCTGGTTGTATGCACAGTTGTTGGGGTCTTTCATTGATTCAATTATGGTTTTGGGTTTATTGGAGCATGCCTACAAGAAAATGAATCTCAGGGTTGTATATGGTGACATACATGTACTTTGATAATAAAGCTTCGAATTTTGAACTTTGAAGTGTGAAGTGTTGTTTTTTGGAAAGTCAAATCAAGGTAGAACTTTCACAGTAAGCGGTAGGGCTGGCCAAAAAATACAGTAGAACAGAGGGACCTTGGAGTTCATGTAAATGGTTCCCTGAAAATGGAGTCATAGGTAGACAAGAAAGTGAAGGTGGCTTTTGGCACACTGGTCCCTATCATTCGGGGCACAGAGATCATATAGGGCACTAGCAAGTCCATACTCAGGAGCATGTGCTCAGTTTTGAACACCCTAAAAGGGGTAGAAAAGATTTACAAAGATGTGAGAGAGGATCTTATTAAAACCTATCAAGTACTGAAGGGCCTAAATAGAATGGACATGGAGAGGATGTTTCCAATATTGGAAGCATCTAGGAGCAGAGAGAACAGTCTCAAAATAGAGGGACATCTATTTGGAACAGGGATAAGGAGAAATTTCTTTAGCCAGAGGATGATGAATCTATGGAATTCATTGCCACAGATGGCTGTCAACGCCAAGTCACTGGGTATATTTAAATCAGAGATTGATAGGTTCTTGATTGGTAAGGGTGTCATAGGTTATGGAGTAGGTAGGAAAATGGGATTGAGAAGCATAATAAATCAGCCATGATGGAATGGTGGAATTGACTTGATGGGCCAAATAGCCTAATTCTACTCCTATGTCTTATGGACATTGCCAAGTTGAGGGACTGAGTTTACTGAGAGAGATTAAAAAAAAGCTCAGATTTTTATCCTTGGAGCAAAGGAGACAGAGGGTAATTTTATTGAGGTATATAAAATCATGAAAGACATAGCTGGGATGGGATTCACTCTGTTTCCTAGGGTTGGAGAAATCAAGAACTAGGGGACATAAGTTTAAGCAGAGATGGAGAAGATTTAATAGGAACTTGAGGGCAATTTTTTTTTTAAAAGTGATACATATATGGAATGAGCTGCCAGAGAAAGTGCTTGCAGTAGGTGCAATAACATTTAAGAGACAGTTGGACAGATACAAGGATAGTAAAGGGTTAGAAGGAAATAGCAAGCAAATGAGACGAGCCTGAATGGCATCTTAGCTAGCTGGACCAATTGGAGTAAAAGGACCATTTCCAAGTTGTATGACTCTATATACAGGGCCTCTCTCACTGGTGGACCCCAGGATAAAAAAGACCAACATGGTCTCAGGCAATAACAGGGCTCAGCCACCAAAATGCTCCAGACTGCTGTTGGTTTTTCTCTAGCAATCAAAGGATTGCAAAAACTATTAAAATGATGGAAACAAGTGACAATTAAAGATTAAAATAATAAAATGAATTTAATTAAAACAAAATTAAAAGCAGTAAGTTTAAAATTATTGCTTTCTACCTTTGTCTTAGTGTCCATAGAAATCAATGGCATATCATTGACCAGGGGAGATCAAAAATCAGTGCCCGAAGGTATTAACTCGGGCATTCTAACAATACTTGGCTCCACCACTGAAACCTCCTCAATTTTGAGTTTCACTTCAACTTTGATAGGTCAGGTTTGACAGATTCACCAGCCTCTGGCTAAAGAAATTTCTCTTCATCTCTGTTCTACAGGGATGCCTTTCTGTTCTGAAGCTGTGCCCTCTGGTCCTAGATCCTCCACTATAGGAAACATCCTCTCCACGTCAGCTCCATCTAGGCTACTTAATATTCGATAGGTTTCAATGAGATCCCCCCCCCACTTCATTCTTCTAAACCCAGCCAGTACAGGCCCAACGCCATCAAACACTCCTCATACGTTAACCCTTTCATTCCTGGAATCATTCTCGTGCACCTCCTCCGGAGCCTCTCCAACGCCAACACATCTTTTCTTAGATAAGGGGTCCAAAACTGATCACAATACGTTCTGACCAATGCCTTCTAAAGCTTTAGCTTTACATCCTTGCCTTACATTGCTGAACGCCGATACTGCACAATTACTTAAAAATAAACAATTGTTTGAAGTTCAACATCACTCCTTCAGCCAGTCACATGCAGCTACCGATTATTCTTTCGCGTTAGAAAATTGTAATAACTCAGAACTATTATATAAGGGTTGTTGTTTCAATACGAGCTTCATAGTCTTCGTCAATGGAATAATTTAACACTAATAATAGTCAGAAAGTGTTTAAATAGCAATGTTCAGAAGGATTAGCGATGCAGGAAGAAGAGTGGGGGCAGGGTAGAAAGGTTCACTGCCACATCAGAATCACTGATGCTTAGTAAACTGCACCATTCAGACCCCAGCCTATAGCTGCAGCTTTTAAGAAATCATTTTGAATCCGCCCCTAATCTACCCCTCCAAAAACTGCTGATACGTCTAAATATTTATACGGCTCTTTAGCATACAACCTGAACTAAATCGGGAATTTAAAGCTTTTTTAATGCTATTCGCGGAGAAATCAGAGAAATTTCAATTATCTATATGTATGCTTCGTTCACTCCCAAAATACGCGAATCAACGACAGGGCTGCAGGCCAAATTCTGCTTTCTTAAACATGACGAACATATTTTCCTGCAATAGCATCCTTTGCACGGCATATCAAATTTTTAAAACCGCATTCTTTCATTTGCAATGTTTAAAAAATTAAACAAGAGTCCCTTAACAATCCTGCTAGTAAAATATTTATTACTCTTCTGGCAGCGGCGCTACATTATCGCCGCTGTTGCATTCGGTTTCGAGAGTAATGAATACAAGCCTTTTTACCCCCACCCCAAGCAATAGGCTCCATTGCAACCCACAGCAATACCGTAGTGGAAGGGGGAAGAGAACTGAGTAATAGCAAAGAACCAGCAGTACTTAGGATAAACCAGAAAATAATATTTATAAATAGAGGCGATATTAAAGAAACGTGGTCAACGGAATTAACTGCACATAATTACAAGAGATTCTACAGATGCTGGAAATCCAGACCATCACACACAAAATGATGAAGGGTCTCAGCCAAGACCGTCGACTGCTTATTCCCTCCATAGATGCTGCCGGACCTGCTGAGTTCTTCCAGCATTTTGTGTGTGTGTTTAACTGCATAAAAATCTAAATGCTGTCATTTTAAAATCAATTTTAAAAGAATAAAAACAATCTAAGTACACTGATGTACATCGCCTGCGAGTAAGGTGGATGTGCAAGAAAGGACAGCTGCAAGCTTAAAGACGGTGGGCGATTAGAACAAGATAAGTCTCTTACAGTCCAGGTGCTTCTTCTTGGGTCCCATCACCTCGTGGGTCGTGGCTTTGCAGACGGCCCTGGCCACGGCCGAGCCGGTCACACTATACTGGGCCGCCGCGATGCGGTCCGTAATGGTCTGGCCCGACATTTTCTCCACGGTTTCTAATCTCCGTCTTCCTTTCTTCTTCCCTCCTCCCTCTCCTCTCTCTCTCTGAGATTAATTATTTACGTGCGTGTGTAAAATAGAAAGGGGGAGGCGGGTATCACTGGAGAACCAAAAAGAGAGAGAGGGAAAAGGGAGAGAGAGAGAGAGATGGGGAGACAAATGAGCCGCTTGTCGCTTGTCAGAGAAACACCAGCGGGAGAGGGGCGGGCGGGAGAGCGGCGTCGGGTCGTCAGCCGGTGGGCGGGAGGGTCCTCGACCGACGGGCGGGCGGCGCTGACACACACACACACACACCTGGGGGCGGCGGCACCCTGGGCTCGACCCACACCGACAAACCGGCGAGCGGGCGGCTGAGGAGGCGGGGTGAGAGTGCTTGGAGTCCGGCCCAAACCGGCGGGCAAGGGGGGGGGGAGTCGGTCATCGGACGGGAGAAAGCGGCATCGGGTAGGCGGGAGAGTCCACGATCAGGCGGGCGCCACTGCACACACCTGGGGGTGGGCAGTGTCCTGACAGACCGGCGACTGGCAGCGGGTCGCCAGTCGGTGGACGGACGGCGGAATGACAGCGCTCTGGAGCTCGGCCTATGCCGTCAAACAGGGGTCAGGAGAGGGGAGAGCGGCGTCAAGTCGGGAGGCGGGAGGGTCGGCGGCGGCCGGGCGCTACCACACACACCTGGTAATGGCTGACAGCCCACACGCGGTGATGGGAGTGGGGCGGAGGATCGTTGGTCAGTGGACGGGAGAGGAGCGGCGGGTCAGGAGCTGCCGCACACACTACCTGGGGCGGTTGAACTGGGGTTCCGGGGGGGGGGGGAGACAGCGCCCTGACGACGCAGCCGGACTGGCGGCGGGTCGTTGGTCAACGGGCGGGAGAGCGATGGCGTGTTGTCGCACACCGGAGACGGTTGAGCCGGGGGAGTTATCGTTCCGAGGCTCGGCCCAGACCGGCACGTGGTGGTGGGTCTGCTCGGTCAATGGACCGCTCCGTCAATTGCTGGACGGGCGGCGGACGACAGCGCTTCAGACCGGCGGGCAGGATAACGGCGCCGGGTTGTCAGTTGACGGGCGGGCGCTGCCGCGTAAACTTGGGGGTGAGGGCGGTCAGCCCTCTGGCTCTCTGCCCACGCTGTGGGATCGGCCGAGGTGGAAGGACACCCGGCGGGTGAGTCCGGTAACCGGTCGCTCCCTCCGTCCGGCGGTGGATCTAACGGCCGCACCGGTGGCGCTCCTGGCCCTCACACCTAAATTCATCCCTGCCCAGAATTAAACCACACCCTTCCCCTCTCCTCCTCTCCCGGAGTAAAACCTGGTCCTCACCGCCATAACCCCTCCCTCCCCGGGGCAGAACCCGGACCCTCTCACCCCACCTTCTCACCTCCCTGGGAAAAACCCCAACCCTCCCCTTCCTGCGATAAAATCCGGCCGTCACACCCGCCTCCTCCCCTTACCGGGGTAAAACCCGCCCCTCGCACCCCCTTCTCCCCCTCCCAGGGTAAAACGCGACCACACTTTGCCTTTCTCCTTCCATCCTTGGGGTAAAACCCACCTCACTGCCACACCTTAAGGTAAATCCTGTTTTTCACATCCCCCTAGTAAAACCGCATTTCTCCCCTCTCCGGGGTAAAACCACCCTCCTCACCTCCATCCCTCGGGGTAAAACCCAGCCTTCAGACCCCTCCTGATCTGATTTCCCTACTCTGCTGACATGTCATTTTCATCTCCCCACAAACTCAATTTAAAGGAGAGGGTACCCCTCCACCATGGCCACCATTCAGCTGGTTTGCCAACACAAATTGCACCTGTGGGAGGGATTGGTGACCAGGGGTGAACTGTGCCTTTACGGTGTTAATATTGATCCTGCCATCCCTCCAGTGATCAAACTGTACACTGGTAATAAGACCATAAGACGTAAGAACAGAATTAGCCCACACAGCCCATCAGCTCCGCCATTCCATTATGCTGATTTATTTTCCCTCGCAATCCCATTCACCTGCCTTCTCCCCATAGTAACGTAGTGGTTAGGACAACGATTTATAGTACTAGCGACCAGGGTTTAATTCCTGTAAGAAGTTCTCCCTTTGTGTGAGTTTCCTCTGGGTGCTCCGGTTTTCTCCCACAGTGCAAAGATGTACTGTTTGGTAGATTAATTGGTCATTGTAAATTGTCCCATGATTAGGCTGGCGTTAAATTGATTTGCAGCACAGATTGAAGGGCCTATTCTGTGCTGTATCTCAATAAATAAGTGACATTTGATGCCCATATCTATCAGCTTCCACTTTAAATATACCCAATGACTTGGCCTCCACAGCTGTCCAGAGCAATGAATTCCACAGATTCAACACTCTGGCTAAAGAAATTCTTCATCATCTCTGTCCTGAAAAAGGGATGTCCATGAAATAACTACAAGCTCTTCCTTCTCTCCACAGCACATGAGACTTTGTGTTTGTTCCTTCCCAGTTTGATAGTTGCACTGTCCTCTCTCTTCTTTTTTTCACTGATGTTTCAACATATGTTTGCACTTGGCAATCTGAAATGATTGCTTTCAGGTTAGTTTGTGTTTTATTTCTGCTACTGATTATTTATTTAACATTGTTGATATGCTTGTGCTACACTGCATGGTTGCAGAAGTTTTTGCGGTATCTGCAAAAGTCTGAGGCACAAATCTTAGCTAGGGTGCCTAAGACATTTGCATAGTACTGTATTTGTCAACGTGGAAGGGAGTGCATGTTTTAAAATCCGGTAGGAGCAAAAGCATTTGGAAATAGTGAGGGTGGAATGCCACAGGAATCAGAATCAGGTTTATTATCACTGGCATGTGTCGTGAAATTTCTTAACTTAGCAGCAGCAGTTTAATGCAGTACATAATATAGAAGAAAGTAATAAGTACTATAAATCAATTACAATATACATATATTGACTAGATTAAAAATCATGCAAAATACAGAAATAATATATATTTTAAAAAGTGAGGTAGTATTCAAGGGTTCAGTGTCCATTTAGGAATCGGATGGCAGAGGGGAAGAAGCTGTTCCTGAATCGCTGAGTGTGTGCCTTCAGGCTTCTGTACCTCCTACCTGATTATAACAGTAAGAAAAGGGTATGCCCTGGGTGCTGGAGGTCCTTGATAATGGATGCTGCCTTTCAGAGACACTGCTCCTTGAAGACGTCCTGGGTACTTTGTAGGCTATTACCCAAGATGGAGTTGACTAAATTTACAACCCTCTGCAGCTTCTTTCAGTCCTGTGCACTAGCCACCCCATACCAGGGGTGTGGGACAGGTGGCAGAGAAGGAATGCCAGGGGTGGGGGTAGTGCAGGTGCAAACACAACCCCGCCTTGAGACATGAGGCAAAGTTATTTGATTCCAAACAATTGGTTTATTGATAACTACAGAATGTCTCTCTGGACCTTTCTGCTCCCTTCCCCCTTCCCACTCTCAGTTCACATAGAGACCCAGGTTTATCATCACTCAAATGTGTCATGGAATTTCTTTTTGTGGCAGCAGTTCGTGCAATACCTAAAATTATTACAATACTGTGCAAAAGTCTTGGGTATCTTATAGTGCCTAAGACTTGCACAGTACTGTGTATAAACTGAAATGAATAACTGCATGGTTCATAGATATCTATATATTCTTATTTATGTTTGGTATGCTAGTGCACAATATGTACAGTATATATAGCTGGTGAGTTGCTTTTTTAAGCCACTAAACTCCTGATGAAGATATATCCCTGTGATGCCCAGCGGAGAATTCGAGGACTTAACCTAACATCGATAAATAAATGGGATAATATTCTTTAATCAGTATGATCTTTCACTTGGAAGGAATCTTGTAGCTGGTGGGGGAACCTTGTATGGGAAGATGTGTACCCATACACATTTTGGCCTAGCCCTTCTGTAAGATGGAGGTAGCAAGTTTAGAAGTATTGTTGGTCAATGACTATAGTATATTTGTTACAAAATGCAGCTATCACGTGCCAGTATTAGATGGAATGAGTATTTAGAAAGTAGGGTAAAATATCTCCATGGGTGCCATGATAGCATAGTGGTTAGCACAGTGCTATTACAACCTGTAGCATTCAATCCCTGCATCCTCTATAAGGAGTATCTGTACGTCCTTCCTCTGAAGTGGGTGGGGTTTTCTTGGGATTCTCCGGTTTCCTGCCACAGTCCAAAGACATACCGGGTAGGTTAATTGGTCATTTGTAAATTGTACCATGATTAGTTTACGGTTAAATCGGGGTTGCTGGGCAGTGCAGCTCGAGGGGCCAAAAGACCCAATTCCACGCTGTATCGCTAAATAAATAAAAATATAAAATAAAATGTCTTGTCATTTCATTCAGATTGTAGGTTTGATTTATCAACCAAATCTCTGAATTGATAAATTCAGCTATATGATTTTTAATGAGGTTTACACAAAAGTTAAATACTAACATGTGATTATCAGCTCTATGCCTTACACCCACTCCCACACACCTTAACTATGTACTCTTTCTAAAAGCGATGAAGGTCCTCCATCTCTATCTGTCCTTGGCCATCTTCTCTATTGTGCCTCAGGTGTTGTTCAGGGTCCTCACTTCTGCCTCTACGGTACAGTTTCAAGTTGCCTTTGGTCTCCCGCGTATTATCTGCCCTTCAGGGATCTAGTGAAATGCTCTCTTTATCGGCCTTCCTTTTCATCATGTGCCAAATCCATCTCCATTGCTTGCTCCTGATGATTGTGGCCACATCCTATTGATGACACTAAAAGAGTAGGGCGTGGTTGGAGTTTGTTCTTGGCCAGAAGATACTGAGACTCATGGTGTGAAATGACTACAGCTTGGCAAGATTGCTCTCTATCAAGTGCCAGCATTCTGTCCTGTCCAACAGTGTGGACAGAACACAGCTCTAGTACAGCTTCACCTTGATGTAGATCTTAGTATAGATAAACAAGCACAGAAACAAGATTATGGGCAAAATCAAAAAGGTACGCATGCTCTTAAATGTTAACTGAATTCTTGTTTGTGTTTGAAATATTTATCATTTTCATTTAACTTTTGCATATTAAAAATGAAGATGTACATAATTTCTTGATCACACCCTTGGTTCCTCTATGTCCTCTTAGTTTTTATATAAAAACTTTGAGATAAAGACTGAGCAGCTGAAATTGTGATTTAATCTCTTCGTTACACATGAATGATTACTCTTCCTGTGCCGTGATGAGCAAAGTTAAAGGTGACAGACGGAACTTGTGACAATGTCCCACAAATGTTGAGAAATTCTCATGGCAGTAGTGCGATCACTTGAGCTGAGTATGTTGTTCTCCTAAGGGGTTATCAAGGATGTTAGGGAGAAAACACCTGTGTGTGACTTTGTTTAACATGGGGAGGCTGATGCATGGGCAGCCATCACATGGACTGTGACTGATCAGGTCAGGGTCCAGTGGCATAGAATACAAGACGATTGGGAACCCTTCACTACCGCATCCTCTTTCCCCTGCCCTGCCTTCACTGCCATTGTGATGTGTCATCATCTTCCACTGAGATCTTGATCTTCTCATAATCATCTACCAAGTTAGAACTGCTTAGAGCATGAGGGCAGATAGCTACAGTTCCCCATGGACATAGTGCTATCAACCATAGCCACCAAAATAATCCTCCTCACTGAGTTAACCATCCCATGGAGGCTGCCCATGAGCAGAAGAGGCTGAGGTACTTAACCTGGCAATTCAGTGTAAGGAAGCTGGCTGGAGGACCATCATCTACCCTGTGTAAGTACGATGCCAGAGCTTCGATAACAAGGTTACTCTGTGATATGGCAGTCACTGTAGCAAGGCTTGGGAGGGCCTCTAGAAAGTTTGCTGAAGAGGCAGAAAAGGGCAGCTTTTGGCTATGGCTGAGGTGGAAGGACAGAAATTGGGGACCGGCTAACCCCATTGAAAGCTGCAAGAGAGTGGCAGGGAGACGTCCCTGCCACCAGGAGATGTATCAGGGCTGAGGGAGCGAAACATCAATGAATGGTGACCTAGCTGCTGACTTAAGGGCACCGTTGGAGATGCAGCAGACAGCAATGCCAAACAGGAAGCATCTTCCTATAAATCTTATTTATTGAGATACAGCACAGAATAGGCCCTTTGAGCTGTGCTGCCCAGCAAACCTAGCTTAATCACGACAATTTGTAATGACTGACTAACCTTCCAACGGATATGTCTGCACAGTGGGAGGAAACCAGAGCACCCAGAGGAAACCCATACAGTCTACTTTCAAAATCCTTACAGGCAGTACGAGAATTGAACCCAGGTCACTGGTACTGTAAAGCGTTGTGCTGACTACTACGCTACCATACCCCCCATGGCATGGTAATTGATGGTCTGAAATTCAGGAGGACCCACATCCTTTGGGACATGTCCTCTTCATTTTACTATGATTGGGGAAGAAATACAGGAACCTGAAGATAATGTTTTAGGTACAGCTTTCCCCCCTCTGCCATTAGGTTTCTGAATGATCTGTGAATACTATCTTGGTATTTTTTACCCTTTTTTGTAATTTGTCAGTATCTCTTTCTACTGTATTGCTGTCACAAAACAACAAATTTCATGTCAAAAACAGCAGTGATAATAAATTTGATTCTGAAGCTAGTTTCAAGAATGTCCTGAACAGTGGGCAAAATAAGAGTCAGTGAAGTCTATCTCTTGGTGTAGTCACAGGACTTGGGCTGCTTCTTGACAGTGGACTTGGGTATGCCGGATGGTTGAAATATTCTCTCTACCTGCTGAAAATGTTGAGTAATCGTCATACCCTTGGTGACATCTACGGGTCTGCTAATTGCGCATTGGGTGATTGCATTGGCTACTGTGTTTTGAGGAAACTTCTAAGCAAATTCTGCAGTGCTGTGATATTATAGAGAGTTCCTGGCAGCCTCAGCGATTTCCCTCCATTTCCCGCACTTTGGCTCTCACCCCATCCTCCCGCCACCACAACAGGGACAGAGTTCCCCTTGTCCTCACCTACCACCCCACCAGCCTCCGGATCCAGCACATTATCCTCCGCAACTTCTGCCACCTTCAACAGGACCCCACCACTAAGCACATCTTTTCCTCTCCACCCCTCTCCGCTTTCCGCAGGGATCGGCCCCTCCGCGACTCCCTGGTCCACACGTCCCTCCCCACGGATCTCCCACCTGGCACTTATCCCTGTAAGTGCAAGTGCTACACCTGTCCCTATACCTCCTCTCTTGCCACCATTCAGGGCCCCAAACAGTCCTTCCAAGTGAGGCAACACTTCACTTATGAGTCTGTTGGGGTCATCTATTGCATCTGGTGCTCCCAGTGCGGCCTCCTCTACATCGGTGAAACCCGACACGGACTGGGGGGCCGCTTCGTCGAGCACCTCCGCTCCGTCCGCCAAAACAGACAGGATCTCCCTGTAGCCACCCACTTCAACTCTGCTTCCCACTCCCATTCAGATATGTCCATACATGGCCTCCTCTGAGGCTAAACTCAGGTTGGAGGAGCAACACCTCATATACCGTCTTGGTAGTCTCCAGCCCCTTGGTATGAACATAGAATTCTCCAACTTCCGTTAATTCCCTCCCCCTCCCTTCCCCTATCTTTATGTCACTCTGCCTCCTCCCCAGCTGCCAATCACCTCCCTCATGTTTCCGCCTCCTTCTACTACCCATTGTGTTTCCCCTATTTCTTCTTCACTTTTCCTGCCTATCCCCTCCCTGCCTCCCCTCTCCCCACCCCTTTATCTTTCCCCTTACTGGTTTTTCACCTGGAACCTACCAGCCTTCTCCTTCCCACCCTCCCTCCACCTTCTTTATATGGCCTCTGCCCCTTCCCTCTACAGTCCTGACGAAGGGTTCCGGCCTGAAACGTCAACTGATTGTTTCCACAGATGCTGCCCGACCTGCTGAGTTCCTCCAGCGTGTTGTGAGTGATTTCTTTTTTCCATGGCTGTCCACAGTTCCGAGTGTCTGGTATTCCTTCTCCAGTAAAGTCATAAGAGCACGACAACACAGAAACAGGCCATTTGGCCCTTCTACTCCCTGCCAAACTGTTATTTTGCTGAATCCCATTGACCACATCTGGACCATAACTGCCCCCCCCCAATCCGTGTACCTATCCAAACCTCTCTGAAATCAAACCAGCGTCCACTACTTCCTCTGGCAGCTCATTCCTCACTTGCTCCACTCTCTAAGTGAAGAACTTCCCTCTCAGGTTCCACCTAAACTTTTCAGCTTTCGCCCTTAACCTATCGTCTCTAGTTCTAGTCACACCCAACCACAGTGGAAAAAGCCTGCTTGCGTTTACCCTATGTATACCCCTCATAATTTTGTACAACTCTCCTCATCTCCTCATTTTCCTATGCTCCAGGGAATAAAGTCCTATCTATTGATCCTTATCCTATAACTCAGGTCCTCATATCCTGGCAAGATCTATGTAAGTTTTCTCTACATCCTTTCAATCTTACTGATATCTTTCCTGCAGATAGGTGACCAGAACTGCAAACAATACTCTAAATTAGGCTTCACCAATGTATTATACAACTTCAACATATTGTCCCAACTCCTGAATACGAGATTCTGCAAATGCTGGAAATCCAGAGCAACACGCACACGTAATACTGGAGAAGCTCGGCAGGTCTGACAGTAATTATGGAGGGGAATCAACAGTATTCCCAAATCCTGTCCTCAATACTCAATGTAGATATATATTTGTGGATTTAAGTTGGCCATTGATGAGTCTACAGCTGTCGTTCAGCACCACATCATGTTTTTAGGCATGGACAGAGCATTTCCATACCTGCAACGGATAGCATGTAGCAAACAGGCAAGTCTAATTATGGTTGAATTTGCATCTTCCTTATCTTTTGCAAACTTCAGATTATATTCCTTCAGGCACTGACTTTACTTCCGATCTCAATCTGGACCTGGCAAGAGTGTCAATGGTTCAGGGTTATTCCAAGACTCCAAGGTGAAATGCATTGAACAGGAGGTACAGAAGATTGAAGTTCAAACCATCAAGAATGGCTGCTTCCCTTCAACCATTCAGTTCTTGAGCCAACCAGCATAAACCTAATCACTACAGTTTAGCAACATTTTGACCACTTTGCACTTTTTTTGTTGTTCTGATGGTTTTCTCATCAAAATAAATGTTTATAATTTGTTTTCTTGTGACTGCTACTTGTATGATGCTGCTGTAAGTACGTTTTCCATTGCATCTGCATACATGTGTATGTGACAATAAACTCAAACTAGACTTTGAACAATCAATTATGCCCTCAGGAGGCAGTGGCAGTTCTTTGACAAGTAGTCAAAAACACTATCACTAACCCTAGGCTCATTCTTAGCATGATCTAGTTTGTATTTGTACAAAATGAAGGGTTGGTTTTCGCCCAAAATGCTCTACAGACGTGGAGGGGAGTGTAGGGTGATTTTCAGTATTCTACAAAGTGGAAAAAGTGAATTAATGTTCTTTTCTAAATATGTACAGAGGCTCTTCATACTGCTGTATCTCATGACCTTCAGAACCTCATTAGTAGCAAACGGTAAATAAAAAAGATATTAAGGTTGCTTTCTTGTTATGCTGTGGGTCTGACACACTGTACCATTCCATGTGCTCAGACAATCACTCGTTAGTAACCACAAATGGATGCAAACAACCTTACCCAGGGGATTTATGAAGCAAGGTATTTTAAAAATCTCTGATCTGATAAGTGCATATCAAGAATTTGACCTGGGGATCAGTGCTAATTTTAACAACAGATAGTACCTCCTATAATGCAGACCTTAATGCAAAATGTGGTGTTGACATCTACGCTCAGTGGCCACTTCATTAGGTACCTCCTATACCTAAAAAAGTGGCCACTGCGTGTATGTTTGCAGTCTTCTGCTGCTGTAGCCCATCCACGTCAAAGTTCAACGTGCTGTGCATTCAGAGATGCTCTTCTTCACACCACTGTTGTAACGCATGGTTGTTTGAGTAACTTGCCATCCTGTCAGCTTAAACCAGTCTGGGCATTCTCCTCTGACTTCTCCCATTAACAAGGTGTTTTTGCCCAGAGATTTGCTGCTCAGTGGATTTTTTTTGTTTTGTTTTTTACACTATTCTCTGTAAACTCTAGGGATTGTTGTACATGGAAAAACCCAGGGGATCAGTAGTTTCGGAGATGCTCAAACCACCCCGTTTAACACCAACAATCATTCCAAGGTCAAAGTCACTTAGATCACATTTCTTCCCCAGTTTGATGTCTAGTCTGAACAACAACTGAACCTCTCAACCTTGTCTGCATGCTTTTATGCATTGAGTTTCTGTCACATAATTGGCTGCTTAGATATTTGCATTAACAAGCAGGTGTACAGGTGACCCAACTAAGTAATCACTGAGTTTATTTGCCGTGCATGTTTTGGCAGGATCAGCCAAGATTATGCATTGGATGTCCAGATGAAAAGTCAATATTGACTGAAATGACTCAGACTTTTCCTCAAAATACCTGGCCTGTGACGTTTAGCATTGAATTGTGGGTTAAATTGTTGTAGTGTTTACTTTCACTATTTTGTTGCAACAAGTTCTACTCCAGCAATAATCAGTTTCTTCACACCATGTGGCCCCATCATCAAAGTTAGAATTACTTGAGCCTTATTCTGGCTTTGGTTGAGTGATATGCCAATAAGTGCCATTCTTCTTCCTGACCCAAGGGAACATTGGATCGCTTTCTCTTGGACTTACAGCTCAGCCTTTTTTGATTGTGACCACCACTTATATTGTCAGGGTCCATTCTCTTGGATCCATAATGGCATTAGATTCTAATATGCGTTCTTCCTCTTGTCAACCAAGTTATTCCCGTCGTCATCCTGTAGCAAAGGTTCAAAGAAATGCTAACAAGGCTCACAGGTTGAAATAATTCCTGATGAGGGTCTCAGCTCAAAACATCAACTGTTTATTTCCTTCCATAGATGCTGCCCGACTTGCTGGGTTCCTGCAGTATTTTGTGTGTGTTGCTCAAGATCTCCAGCTCTGCAGAATCTCTTGTGGTTCTCACAAGTTGAAATGGCCTGAGCCTTACAAAAGACCGTAAGACATAGGAGCAGAATTAGGCCATTCAGCTTATCAAGTCTTTCCCCATTCCACCATGGCTGATATATTATCCCTCTCAGCCCCATTTTCCTGCCTTCTCCCTATAACCTTTGATGCCCTTACTAATCAAGAATCTATCAACCACCACTTTAAATATACATGGAGCAGCTGATGGGGAGGGTGGGTTATCTTCCCATTTCTTGCTACTTTTTGACTTAATGGTACACCACCATGTTTTTGGGATACATGTCTCATTATCAAGAACCCCAACCATCCAGCCCATGTTCTCATCTCACTGCTGCCATTGGAAGGGAGCTACAGGAGCCTTGGGTCACACACCAGCAGTTTAAGGAACAGTCATTACCTTTCAACTGTTCAGCTGCTGAGCTAGCATAGATAACTCACCTCAACACTAAACTGCTTCTACAACCTATGGACTCACTTTCAAGGGCTCTACAGCTCATGTTTTATTTGTTATTGTTAAACAAGGCATGGGGTTTCTCTAGCAGACAAGGTGAAGAAAAGTCCTAAGGGATTCTACAGATATATTAAAATCAAAAGGATTGCAAGGGACAAAATTGATCCAATGGAATATCAGAATGGTAATCTATGTGTAAAGCCAGAAGAGGTGAAGGAGATCTTAAATGAATTTTTTGCAACTATATTTACTCGAATGAGTACAGAATCTATAGAAGTGAGGCAAAGCAGCAACAAGCTTGTGGACCCGATACAGATTACAGAGGAGGAGGTGTTGCGGTCTTGAGGCAAATTGGGATGGATAAATCCTAGAGCTTGACAAGGACTTCCCTCAGATCCTTTGGAAGGCAAGTGCAGAAATTGCAGGGGCTCCAAAAATAAACCAGGAAATTATAGACTGGCAGGCCTGACATCAGTAGTGGGTAAATTATTGGAAAGTATTCAAGATGAGCTAGTAAATTGGATTAGACATTAGCTTTGTGGGAGAAGCCAGGGAATGGCCATAGATGGTTGCCTTTCTGACTGGAGGCTTGTAGTGGTGGCCATAGCGATTGGTGCTAGGTCCTTTGTCACCTTTATCAATGATCTGGATGATAATGTGGTTAACTGGATTAGCAAATTTGTGGATGACATCAAGATTGAGAGTGCAATGGATAGCGAGGAAAACTGTCACAGCTTGCAGCGGGTTCTGGACCAGCTGGAAAAATGGCAGATAAATTTTAATGCAGACAAATGTGAAGTGTTGCACTTTGGTAGGACCAACCAGGGTAGGTCTTACACAGTGAATGGTAAGCCATTGAAAGTCACGGCACAGGTAGATATGATAGTACAGAAAACCTTTGGCACTTTGACCTTCATAAATCAAAAGTACTGAATACAGGAGATGAAGTTGAAGTTGTATAAGACGTTGGTGAGGCCTAATTTGGAGTATTGTGCGCAGCTTTGGTCACCTACCTACAGGAAAGATGTAAATAAGGTTGAAACAGTGCAGAGAAAATTTACAATGATTTTGCTGGGACTGAAGGACCTGAGTTATAAGGAAAGATTGAATAGGTTAGAACTATATTCTTTGGAATATGGAAGATTGAGGGGAGATTTGTTAAAGGTATACAAAACTATGCGGGATATAGATAGGGTAAATGCAAGTAGGCTTTTTAAACTGAGGTTGGGTGGTACAACAACTAGAGGTCATGGGATAAGAGTGGAAGGTGAAAAGTTTAAGGGGAATATGAGGGTAAACTTCACTCAAATGATCATGAGAGTGCTGGCAGCTCACTCCACAAAAGTGGTGCATGTGAGCTTGATTTCAAAGTTTAAAAGAAGTTTGAATTGGCATGGGTGGCAGGTATATGGAGGGCTATGGTCCAGGTGCAGGTCGATGGAACTGGGCAGTTTAAATGGTTCAGCATGGACTAGATGGGCTAAAGGACCTGTTTCTGTGCTGTACTTTTCTATGATTATTATTGCTATTCGGGATTTTATTGTCTGCACAGTTTGCCTTCTTTTGAACATTGGTTGATTGTCGATCTTTGTGTGCAATTTTTCATTGATTCTGTTGTATTTTTGTTCTACTGTAAATGCCCGCAAGAAAATCAATCTCATGGTAGGATATGGTGACGGATACATACCTTGCTAATTCTACCTTGAACTTTGAAGTATTAGAATTGAAATTCAAATTACTATTAACATATCAATTATCCTAGTTCACCTTAAGATAATCATGTTTTTTTAAAAATTCACTCACTTTAATTAATCCAAAAATATTCATTAAGCTGTACCCCTTAGCTGAAATATGTGCATTTTGAAACTGATGCTTTTTAGTTTGTTTGCTTATCTCTTATGTTTTTTTAATATTTCAGATTTGATTGTTTTTACTATTTTCTGTACCTCTTTTCAGACAGGAAACGTAGAAACTATTTGAAGAGAAACAACATGATTTCAACATTTGAGAACATAAATAAATCTTGTTTAGCTCTCAATGTCGCTATCAAGAGGTAGTTATCCCATATTTATTTATTTGGAAATACCGTGCGGAATAGGCCCTCCCGGCCCATAGTATCACTGTCCCAACAACCCCTGATTAACCCTAACCTAATCACGGGACAATTTACAATGACCAAATTTACAATCTACCCGGTGCATCTTTGAAGTGTGGGAGGAAACAGGAGGATCCAGAGAAAACCCACACATTCCACAGGGAGGATGGTACAGAGGCTGTAATAGCGTCGTACGACTTGCTATGTTACTGTGGTACCCGTGAAGATATTTTACCCTATTGTTCAAGCATTCTTAATATGAATTGCTTTATGACAAGTTATACCACTGTTGTACTTAAATGTAAAATGAATCCTCTGTGTGTATCTACCAAATTTTATACAAAACATTATGGCTTACAATTTGATTGTGTGGGACAACCTTGTTACATATTATACAACTGATATGCATTTAGTATTCTTTTGTGTGCATAATTAGTTTCAAGAGTTCAGGCAGAGCACGTACATTGACAGGAGAGAGAGAAATTTTAAGAGCATTCTGTGGATATGCTGTCTTCTTGCTGCTGCCATCAGAAATGAGGTACAAGAGTTTCAGGATTTGCAACACCAGGTTCAGGAACACTTATTACCCCTCAACCATCAGGCTCTTGAACTAAAGTGGATAACTATACTTTCTCCATTATTGAAATTTTCCCACTGCCTACGGACTCACTTTCAAGGACTCTTCATCTCATGTTCTTGATACTTACTGCTTATTTATTTTTTATTATTATTTATTTCTTTTTGTATTTGCACAGTCTGTTGTCTTTAGCATGCTGGTTGAACATCCAAGTTGGTGTGGTCTTTCATTGAATATGTTATGGTTATTGTTATATAATGAAGTTATTGAGTATGCCCACAAGAAAATGAATCTCAGGGTTGTGTACAGTGACATATATTTTGATAATAAATTTACTTTGAACATAAATGTAAACATAGTAAGCCATTACACATGTTCCATTCAATATGATTATGACTAGTCTGCGACCTCACCACCACTCCTGCACTAAGTTGATAACTTTTCATTCTCCTGATAGCCAAAAATTTAATATCCTTGTTATGAATATAATAGTGACTGATCCTTCACTTGCCTTTTGGGTAGAAAATTCCAAAGATTCTTTACCTTTTGAGGGAAAGAAATTTCGTCTCTGGTCTTGAATGGAAAAACAATTTTTTTGAAACTGTTATCCCTGGTTTGGGGTGTCCAGGGATGCATCTCTGGTGAAGGGGCTTGTTATGTCCATTTTGTTGTTTTACAGCATCAATACAATGCAAGATAAACATTACTAAAAGTTACTGATCAGTTTAACATATCACCTCAAAAATGACATTAATAATGTTTTTGCAGCTCCCAGTGGACAGGAGGTACAGAAGTCCTATACCACCAGGTTCAAGAACAGCTGCTTCCCTTCAAATATATGGTTCTTGAACCAACTAGCAAAACCCTAGTAACCACAGATCAGCAACATCATGATCACTTAACACTAAAATGGACTTTTTTTAGTTCCCGAGCAAGAGAAAATCTGCAGATACTGGACATCCAAGCAACACGCACACAATGCTGGAGGAACTCAGCCGGCTAGGCAATATCTATGGAAAAGAGAAAGAGTCAATGCTGGAGGAACTCAGCAGGCTAGGCAACATCTATGGAAAAGAGAAAGAGTCAATGCTGGAGGAACTCAGCAGGCTAGGCAACATCTATGGAAAAGAGAAAGGAGTCCTGATGAAGGGTCTCGGCCTGAAATGTCGACTGCTTATAATTTTCCATAGATACTGGCCTGACCTGGCCTGAATTCCTCCAGCATTTCATGTGTGTTGCTTTCTTTTTGTTCTAATAACCGGCTCACCAATCATGAATTGGAGAGCTATGAGAAAGGAGGTGGGGCACAGGTCCAGGAGTGAAGTTTAAAAGGGGAAAGCTTTGCAGGAACTTGGCTATAACAGGAACACCAATCATGAATTGGAGAGCAAGGAAGGTTCAGGCATAAAAGGGAGACACTGCCTAGCGGAGCCATCATTGATGGAGTGGTCTGAGGTAGAGTGGTAGCGCTTTGGTGAGGTAAGTGGACTTAGTTTTTTTTCCCCCTTGCTTTTTTCTGGGGGGGGAACAGAGAGGATGGCTGTAGGATTAGTACTTTGCTCTGGGTGGTAGATGTGGGAATCTTCCAGTCTCCCAGATGGCCACATCTGCACCAGGTGCACTGAGATGCAGCTTCTGAGAGACCATGTTAGGGATCTGGAGCTGCAGCTTGATGACCTACAGCTTATTAGGGAAAGTGAGCAGGAGATAGATACGAGCTAAAAGGAGTTAGCTAAATGGGTGATGGTCAAGGAAGGGAAGGGAAGAGCTCAGATAGTAGAGAGCACCCCTGTGGCCATCCCCCTCAGTAATCATTATCTCGTTTTGGATGCTGTTGAGAGGGGTGACCTGACAGAAGACAACCACAGCGATCGGGTCGCTGGCACTGAACTTAGTTCCGTGGTGCAGAAGGGAGAGAAGAAGATGAATGCGGTAGTCTTGGGGGATTCCATAGTGAGGGGGACAGACAGGAGGTTCTGTCAGCCTGATAGAGATACCCGCATGGCATGTTGCCTTCCAGGTGCCAGGGTACGGGATGTCTCGGATCAGGTGCAGAGTATTCTTAAGGGAGAAGGTGAACAGCCAGAAGTCTTGGTACACGTTCGTCTCAATGACATAGGTAGAAAAAGGAAAGGAGGTCCTGACGAGAGAATTCAGGGAGTTCAAAGGTCCGATTTAATGTCAGAGTACAGTAATGTATCCAATATACATCCTGAAATGCTTTTTCTTTGCAACCATCCACGAAAACAGAGGAGTGCCCCAAAGAATGAACGACAGTTAAATATAAACCCAAAGTCCCTCCCAGCTCCCATCGCTCCCGCCTGTAAGCAGCAGCATGCAACAACTCCGCCCCACAGGCCAAAAAAAGCATCAGCACTGCTACCGAGCATTCAAGTGTGAGCAGAGCAATAGCAAAGGCACAGACTTGCAGTTACCCCAAAGACTTCGTGTTTTACCCGGCATTCGACATACTGCAGGTTCTCTCCAAAATAAGGGACAAGGAGGTGTCTTAGTTTTTCCCAGTGAGCGAGGAGACATAAATAACTCGCTGGTTTACAATGTTAGAAGTCCGTTATGTCGCTTCTTCCAAAGAGCTCAAAGATCCCGGGTCTTTGGGCACACAGCAGTAGATTTTCCACCGACACACAGGTCTCCTGCCGTGACACCGATCCTCGATACGCCCGTCTCCGGAGCCCCAAGATCTTAGACTTCCAAATCCGAGTCGGACTCTCAGGCCGAATCCTTGGCATGCCAAACAACGGCCAGTCCTGAAACCCCAAGAACAGGTCCCATTCCCGCAAAGAACCGAAGTCAGTGTGTAACTCCAGGTCAGGACCTTCAAATGAACCCTGAAAGGGAAAAATAAAGATATTAAAGTTGGGTAAGAAGCTGAAAAGCAGGACCTCCAGGGTAGTAATGTCAGGATTGTTGCACGTGCTAACGAGCACAAGAATAGCATATTAATGCGTGGCTGAGAGACTGGTGTAGGGGGCAGAGCTTCGGGTTCCTAGATCATTGGGGCCTCTTCTGGGGGAGGTACGACCTGTACAAAAAGGTGGGTTACACCTAAACCCAAAGGGGTCCAACATCCTAGCAGGCAGGTTTAATAGAGCTGTGAGGGAGGGTTTAAACTAATTTGGCAGGGGGATGGGAACCAGAGTGATAGGGCTGAGGAAGGGGAAAACAGAAGTAAGTCAAAGATAGCGTGCAACAGAGATGATAGAAAGCACAGGCAGGAGATGAGGCATAATCACAGCCAGTGGGATGAGTTACAGGACAATAGAGGTTTGGTGCAGTTAAAGCAGAAAGCAACAAATAACTGGACTGAAAGTGTTATATTTGAATGCATACAGCATAAGAAATAAAATGGACAATTTTGAAATTCAGCTACAGATTGGCAAATATGACATTGTGGCCATCTCTGAAACTTGGCTAAAGGATGGCTGCCATTGGGAGCTGAACGTCCAAGGATATACAGTGTATCGGAAAGATAGGTTAATAGGCAGAGGTTGAGTTAAGAAATGGCAAGAGGAAAAGGACCCTAATGACAGTTGTATACAGGCATCCAAACAGCAGCTAGGATGTACATTACAAATTACAGCAGGAGAAAGAAAAGGAATGTCAGAATGGCAATATCATGATAATCGTTGGGGATTTGAACATGAAATTGGATTGGGAAAACCAGGCCAGTACTGGACCTCAAGGGAGAGAATTTGTAGAATGTCTAAGGGATGGCATTTTAGAACAGCTTGTTGTTGAGCCCACTATCAGCTGTGCTGGATTGGGTGTTGTGCAATGATCCAGAAGTGATGAGAGCTTAAGGTAAGAAACCCTTAGGGAACAGTGATCACAATATGATCGAGTTCACTTTGAAATTTGAGAAGGAGAGACTAAATTCTGATGTGTTGGTATTTCAGTGGAATAAAGGAAATTACAATAGCATGAGAGGGGAACTGGCCAAGGTTGACTGGAAAGGGACACTAACAGGAAGGACAGCAGAATAGCAATGGTTAGAGTTTCTGCGAAAAATGAGGGAAGTACAAGACAGATACATTCCAAATAAGAAGAAATTTTCGATGGAAGAAGGACATTACAGTGGCTGACAAGTGAAGTAAGAGCCAAAGTAAAAACAAAGGAGAAGGCATACAAGAAAGCCAAAGCTCGTGTAAAGATAGAGCATTGGGAAGCTTTTAAAAACATGCAGAAGAAAACTAAGAAGATCATTAGGAAGGAGAAGATGAATTATGAAAGGAAGCTGGTGACTAATATCAAAGAAGATACTAAAAGCTTTTTAAATACAGTATATAAAGGGTCAAAGAGAGTTGAAGGTAGATATAGGAACAACAGAAAATGATGATGGAGATATTGTAACAAGAGACGCAGAGATGGCAGAGGAACTGAATGCGTATTTTGCATCAGTCTTCACAGTGGAAGATACCTGCAGTATACCTGACATTCAAGAGTGTCAGGGAAGTGAAGTATGTGCAGTGAAAATTACGCCTGAGAAGGTGCTTAGGAAGCTTAATGGTGTGAGGGTGGATAAATCTGGACCTAATGGAATGCACCCTAGGGCTCTGAAGGAAGCAGCTGGAGAGATTGCAGAGGCATTAACAATGATCTTTCAAGAATCAATAGATTCTGGCATTGTACCAGATGACTGGAAAATTGCAAATGTTACTCCACTATTTAAGAAGGGTGGGAGGCAGCAGAAAGAAAACTTTCGACCTGTTAGCTTAACATCAGTGGTTGGGAAGTTGTTAGAATCAACAAAGGAGATGCAGTAGATGTGGTGTACTTGGATTTTCAGAAGGCCTCCGAGAAGGTGCCGCACATGAGGCTGCTTAGCAAGATAAGAGCCCATGGAATTACAGGGGAGTTACTAGCATGGGTGGAGCATTGGCTGATCGGCAGAAAACAGAGAGTGGGAATAAAGGGATCCTATTCTGGCTGGCTGCCGGTTAGCAGAGGAGTTCCACAGGTCAGTGTTGGGACCACTGCTTTTTATGATGTATGTCAATGATCTGGACTATGAGATTAATGGATTTGTGGCTAAATTTGCTGATGATACAAAGATGGGTGGAGGAGCAGGTAGTGTTGAGGAAACAGAGAGCCTTCAGAGAGACTTAGATAGTTTAGGGGAATAGGCAAAGAAGTGGCAAATGAAATACAACGTTGGAAAGTGTATGGTCATGCACTTTGGTGGAAGAAATAAATGGGCAGACTATTATTTAGATGAGAAGAGAATTCAAAATACAGAGATGCAAACGGACTTGGGAATCCTTGCGCATGATACCCTAAAGGTTAACCTCCAATTTGAGTCGGTGGTGAAGAAGACAAATGCAATGTTGGCATTCATTTCTAGAGGTAAAGAGGATAGGAGCAGGAATGTGATGTTGAGGCTCTATAGGGCACTCATGCGACCACACTTGGAGTATTGTGTGCAGTTTTGGGCTCCTTATTTTAGAAATGATATACTGACATTGGAGAGGGTTCAGAGAAGATTTACGAGAATAATTCCGGGAATGAAAAGGTTACCATATAAGGAGTGTCTGGCAGCTCTTGGGCTGTATTCCCTGGAGTTCAGGAGAATGAGGGGGGGATCTCATGGAAACATTCCAAATGTTAAAAGGTCTGAACGAATCAGATATGGCAAAGTTATTTCCCATGGTAGAGGAGTCTAGGACAGGAGGGCATGACTTCAGGATTGAAGGATGTCCATTTAGAACAGAGATGCAGAGAAATTACTAGAGTCAGAAGGTGGTAAATTTGTGGAATTTGTTGCCTGAAGCAGCTGTGGAGGCTAAGTCATTGGGTGCATTTAAGGCAGAGATAGGTTCTTGATTAGTCAGGGCATCAAAGGGTATGGGGAGAAGGCAGGGGAGTGGGGATGACTGGTAGAATTGGATCGGCCCATGATTGAATGGCAGAGCAGACTCAATAGCCGAATGGCCTACTTCTGTCCTTCCATCTTACGGTTTTAATTGTTTTTTTGTCAAGTAAGTGTGTATATTTTATATTAAAGATATAGGATATAGGAGCAGAATTAGGCTATTTGGTCCATTGAGTCTGCCCTGCCGTTCCACCATGACTGACTTATTGCATCTCCAAACTTATAAACCAACTTCTGAATTCTGTGTGAACCCCACTTAATAACATTTTACAGCACCAGCTGTAAGATCAAAGTTCAATTCCTGCCACCACCTGAGAGGAGTTTGTACATTCTCCCTGCCACCATGCAGGTTTCCTCCGGATGCTCCGGTTTCCCCCCCATATTCCAAAGACATAAGGGGTAGTTGTGTCATGCTGTGTTTGCACTGGAAACAAGGCGACGCTTGCGGGCTGCTCCTAGCGAATCTCGGACTGTGTTGGTCATTAGCGCAAAATGAAGCATTTCACTGTATGTTTTGATGTAAGCCAAACTTTACCTTTATAAAGAACAAAACGAAAAGTCAGAGACCCAGTACAGCTAGCTCCTTCTCACTCCATTGTCAAATAATGGACTTCGGTTTTTCAGACGACGGACATCTGAAAATAAATTAAAAATGTGTAACTTTTCCCCTGAAAATTAAGATTTCAAATAAGTTGGTGATTTTTTTTTTTCTTAGAGTCTCTGAATGTGCTGCCATGCATTTTTCCCTTCTTTAAAAAATGTGACGAACAGGATGTTTTTATGGGCAAATGACAAGTCTTTACTTATCACATGTCTTATACCAATAAAGAATGTTCAGCACTTAATGCTTACAGAATTACTGTAATCAGTGTTGGCTCATTAGAAAGTAAAATAGAAACTTTTTCTTTGTTTATCAGTCCACATTTCAAGGAAATTGTACATAATGGCCTGGGCTTTTAACAGTATATTATCTGGAAATGTCTGTTAACATACTTAAAATTCACTCACAGAGTGTACAAAAACTTTTGCTGTAGATGCCCATTTAAGCTTTAGTTCAGTTGCATTTTGTGCATATTTTATACAACTCTTTGGAGCTAAAACAAATTGCAGCTGCTGGGTGGATAGTTTTATTGTTCGACTTATCATATCATTTTCTCCAATGTGATTTTCCTGACTTCAGTTCAAGTGAAACAATAATTCTTTTATAGCACTGTTGTGTCAGAATCAAGATTCAGATGTAGATTTATTTATTACATGTGCATTGAGACTTACAGCAAAATGCTTAATTTGCAATGACTAACACAAACTAAGGATGTGCTGGGTCAGCCCTTAAGTGTCAGCACACATTCCAGTGCCAACATAGCATGTACACCGTGGCCGGCAGAACAACACCTGCAAGATAAGCCCATTCGTCCCTCCCACATACCCACCCATCCACTCACTCACCCACACATACACACAGTCTTACATCCCCAGGCCTTCAGCCTCCATTGGACTCATGGACTCACAGACATCAGGCCTCTGACTTGCAGGCCTAAGACTTTGTCCATCAGGCCTCAACCTTCAAATGTAGGTTAAAACAAAATCAAAAAAAAAAAATTCTGTGAAATGTGCCTTTTCCATTAACAACCAACACACCAAGGGTGTGCTGGGGGCAGCCCGCAACCATCATGCATTCTGATGCCAATGTAGCGTGCCCACAATGTTCAGCAAAGCAATACAGAACATAGCAATTGCAAATCAACAACAGCAGAACAATCTCCCACACACTCACCCAAGCATATGCACAGTCCTCTAACCCCAGTACAAACAGTATTTGGTCTCCAGTGGACTCAAGGATTTGCAGACACTGGGCCCCAACTTTGCCAGTGGGCTCACAGAAATTTGCAGACTCAGGGCTCCATCCATTGGATCTCTGTGGACTTGGTCTTGCAGGAAAATTCTGGCGATTTTGCACAGAACTGCCAAGATTCCACCATGAAAAAGCCATCCACTTCAGGAGTAGGGCATGAGTACCGAAGGTCAGAATTCCTACAATGTAAATTTCCTTGCCATGTTTCTTAAGAGAAAAAGTGAATTATAAATATGAGATTCTGCGGATGCCGGAAATCCAGAGTAACCCGCACAAAATGCTAGAGGAACTCAACAGGACAGGCAGCTTCAGGATGGATGAGGAGTTTCAGTCCAAAAGGTCGACAGTTCACTATAGATGCTTTCTTCATGGAGTTCATACATAACCACTGTTTCACAAATCTGAAGGGCTTATTCAGTGCAAATTCATTCATGCATGTTATGCAAAATCAGAATTAGATTTATGATCACTGTATCACAGTAAGTTGTGAAAATTGTTGTTTTGTGGCAACAGTTCAGTGCAAGACATAAAAAAATGACCTTAACCTTGCAATAAAAAATAAAAGAATAAATAAATAAATAGTTCAATTGAGAAATAGCAAAGTAGCGTTCATGAACCATTCAGAAATCTGATGGCAGGTGAAGAAGTTCTTCCTAAAATGTTGACTACAAGTCTTCAGAGGCTTGTACCTTCTCCCCAGTGTTAGAATCAAGAAAAAAGAATGCCCGGATGGTGAGGGTCCTTAATGATGAATGCCAGCTTCTTGAGGCACTGCCTTTTGAAGATGTCCTTGATGGTGGGGAGGCTTGTACCTGTGATGGAGCTTGCTGAGTCTACAGCCCACTGCAACCTCTTTCAATCCTGTGCATTAGAATCTATCTCGAGGAAACAGCAACTATTTTTGAGTCTTCCGTGGATGGGGCCGACCATAGTATGCAAGTAGTATGCAAGCCAGGGCAGTGTGGTACAGAGAGCAAGCTGTTGTCCATGCAGCATGCTTCCCCTCTCCACGCAGCTGATGAATCCAAAGAAACAGCAATAGTGATGTCGAAGGAGTTTCCAGTCAGCATTGAGCTTAACGTAGGACTGCCTGAAGGACTCCAGCTCTGGAATTTTCCTCAGGGTTTACTCCCGAAGCCTGCCTCATGAGTGGGTATACCTGCAAGTCAGCAGAGCTCTGAGATCAGAGTTTTCCTTCTAGGTGAGCTGCCAACCATGGCTGACAAGCCCCATCTGTGCAAAGCATCTGGTTTTAAGGTGCCAGTAAACTGCCTTTGCCCCTTTTGTCAGTAGAAATGGTTCTGCTGGTCTTAGTAGTTGAGCCACATGTGAAGGCCAGGAGTTGGACTTGGTTGTCAGACGCTATTTGAGGCGCATGACATTGGGAGTATTTAATAGACAGTGGGAGCTTATCCCCACTACCTCTCCCCGACTATGACAACCTTAAGGAACCACAGCAACCGTGTAAAACAGTTAATTCTGGAAGAGTGCATAAAGGTTAGAAATGTTGGATGGTTCAGGCAGTGAAGAGTAAAATAGCAGGCAAAATAGGGAAAGCACTGTCAGCGTTGCTTAGATGTTACTAATAGACCATAAGACATAGGAGCAGAGTTAGGCCATTCAGCCCATTGAGTCTGCTCCACTGTTTATTCATGGCTGATTTATTAACCATCTCAAATCCATTATTCTGCCTTCTCCTCATAACCTTTGACGCCTGTACTAATCAAGAACCTATTAACTGCCATTTTAAATAATCATCTGTGGCAATGAATCAAGAAATTTATCAACCTCAGCTTTAAATATGCTCAATGACTTGGCCTCCACAGTCGTCTGTGACAATGAATTCCACAGATTTACCACACTTTGTTAAAGAAATTCCATTTCATCTCTGTTCCAGAGGGATATCCTTTTCTGAGGTTGTGCCCTCTGGTCCTAGACTCACCCACTATAGGAAACATCCTCTCCACATCCACTCTATCTAGGTCTTTCAATATTCAATAGGTTTCAATGAGATTCTGTACCCACCCACCCCCCGCCCTCACCATTCTTCTCTTCTAATCTGCAGTGAGTACAGGCCCAGAGCCATCATACGTTCCTTATGTGTAAGTACTGGAATCAGTGGTTGAAAGCAAAATGTGTTGCGTTAGGAAGAGGCTTTGAATGATGTGGATTTTACCATTGCAGACAGGAAGTATGTTACATAGACTTGGAAGCAGTACACTGCAGTAGATGAAGCTGGTAATACTGTGCCAAGACTGGGTCATGCAGACTGCTTCAACACAAGCATTCCCTTCAGCTACACGTCATATATGAATATGCAGACACCTTCCACTGAGCAGCGATACTAGAAAGCAAAGGAGAACAAAATGATAGTTACTCCAGATCTGATGTATGATAAAAAAAACACAATAAATATAAATATAAAAGCAATCCTGTAAAACACAATGTAGAAGCAAAGTGACAGTATGTGGGGGGAAGAATGGTGCTGAGGGGCTGTGGAGAGGAGTGGCTGATGTGGATGTAGTGGTGGTGGGTTGGGTTAATGGCTGGGAAGTGTTGATCATCCTGACAGCTTGGGGAAAATGCTGCTATCATTTATGTTCTAGTTTACAAAATTTTTTCCCATGGTTGTTAAAGATTTTAAACTGAGTTGGAGACACTGACTAAGAAATATAATAAACCCAGTAATCATGCCTAGTTTCTCGTATCCTCCATGATGTGTATCCAGAGGAGGTTCGCAAGGATGATTCTGGGAATGAAAGGGTTTACATATGAGGAGTGCTTGATAGCTCTGAGCTTGTACTGACTGGATGTTAGAAAAATGACGGGGGGGATCTCATTGAATGTTGAGAAGCCTAGACAGATGGAAGTGGAGAGGATGTTTCCTATAGTGGGGGAGTCTAGGACCAGAGGGCACAGCCTCAGAATGGAGGCGTAACACACACAAAATGCTGGTGGAACGCAGCAGGCCAGGCAGCATCTATAGGAACAAGTACAGTCGACGTTTCGGGTCGAGACCCTTCATCAGGGCTAACTGAGAAAAGAGATAGTAAGAGATTTGAAAGTGGGAGGGGGGGAGACCTGAAATGATAGGAGAAGACAGGAGGTGGAGGGATGAAGCCAAGAGCTGGGAAGTTGATTGGCAAAAGAGATTCAAGGCTGGAGAAGGGGGAGTATCATGGGACGGAAGGCCTTGGAAGAAAGAAAGGTGGAGGGGAGCACCAGAGGAAGATGGAGAACAGGCAAGGAGTTATTGTGAGAGGGAGAGAGAATGAATGAATGAATGAATGAATAAATAAATAAATAAATAAATAAATAAATAAAGGAAGGATGGGGTAAGAAGGGGAGGAGGGGCATTTACGGAAGTTAGAAACAATAATGTTCATGCCATCAGGTTGGAGGCTACCCAGATGGAATATAAGGTGTTGTTCCTCCCCACTGGGAGATCCTGCTTCCTCTGGCGGACAAAGCGTAGGTGTTCAGCGAAGCGGTCTCCCAATCTGCGTCGGGTCTCACCAATATATAGAAAGCCATACCGGGAGCACCGGACACAGTATATCACCCCAGCCGACTCACAGGTGAAGTGTCACCTCACCTGGAAGGACTGTCTGGGGCCTTGAATGGTGGTGAGGGAGGAAGTGTAAGGGCATGTGTAGCACTTGTTCAGCTTACAAGGATAAGTGCCGGGTGGGAGATCGGTGGGGAGGGATGGGGGGGGGGCAAACGGACAAAGGAGTCGCGTAGGGAGCGATCCCTGCAGAAAGCAAAAAGCTGGGGGTGGGGAGGGAAAGGTGCTCAGTGGTGCGATCCCATTGGATATGGAGGAAGTTACAGAGAATTATATGTTGGACACAGAGGCTGGTGGGGTGGTAGGTGAGGACGCGAGGAACCCTATTCCTAGTGGGGTGGCGGGAGGATGGAGTGAGAGCAGATGTGTGTGAAATGGGAGAAATGCGTTTGAGAGCAGATTTGATGGTGGAGGAAGGGAAGCCCCTTTCTTTAAAAAAGGAAGACATCTCCTTTGACCTGGAATGAAAAGCCTCATCCTGAGAGCAGATGCAGCGGAGACAGAGGAATTGAGAGAAGGGGATGCCATTTTTACAAGTAACAAGGTGGGAAGAGGAATAGTCCAGGTAGCTGTGAGAGTCTGTAGGCTTATAGTAGACATCAGTAGATAAGCTGTCTCCAGAGAGAGAGACAGACAGAGAGACCAAGGAAGGGGAGGAAGGTATCGGAAATGGACCAGGTAAATTTGGGACAGGGTAGAAGTTGGAGGCAAAGTTGATGAAGTCAACGAGCTCAGCATGCCTACAGGAAGCAGCGCCAATGCAGTTGTCGATGTCATGAAGGAAAAGTGAAGGACAGATACCAGTATAGGCTTAGAACATGGATTGTTCCACAAAGCCAACAAAAAGGCAGGCATAACTGGGACCCATACGGGTGCCCATGGCTACACCTTTAGTTTGGAGAAAGTGGGAGGAGCCAAAGGAGAAATTATTAAGAATAAGGCCTAATTCTGCTAGACAGAGGAGAGTGGTTGTAGTGGGGAACTGGTTGGGTCTGGAATCCAAAAAGAAATGGAGAGCTTTGAGACCTTCCTGGTGGGGGATGGAGGTATACAGGGACTGGACTTCAATGGTGAAAATAAGATGATGGGGGCAGGGAACTTGAAATCATTGAAAAAATCCTGAGCATGAGAAGTGTCAGGAACATAGGTGGAAGGGATTGACAAGGTGGGATAAAACAGTGTCGAGGTATGCAGAGGGGTGTCCATTTAAAAGAGAGATAGAACATAGAACTTAACAGCACAGGAACAAGCCCTTCAGCCTCCAGCGTTGTGCCAAACCAGCTAAAAAGTAAATCAAATCCCAGAAAAAACTAATCCCTCCAACCTAGACAATGTCCATATCCCTCCATCTTCCCCATATTCATATGCTTATCTATACATCTCTTGAAAGCATCTAATGTATTTGTCTCTACCACAATACTAGACAGCACATCTCAGGCATCCAACACTCTTTGAGTAAACAGCTCACCCTTCATGTTCCCTTTGAACCTACCCCCCTTTCACCTTCAATGCATGCCCTCTGGCATTATCCATTTCTACCCTGGGAAAAAGATACTCCCTATCTACTCTACCTATGCCTCTCATAATCTTATAAACCTCTGTCAAATCTTCCCTCAGCCTCCGCAAATCCAGAGACCCAAGTTTGTCAGCCTCTCATGATAGCACATGCCCTCTAAACCAGGCAGTATCCTCTTCTGCCCTCTCTCTAAAGCCTCAACATCCTTCCTATAGTGGGATGACTAGAACTGCATGCAAGCCCCAGTAATCTCATTTCTTGCTTCCCTCAATAATCTGGGATAAATCCCATCAGGCCCTGAAAACACCCACCTTAAATCTCACTAGGAGACCCAACACTTCCTCCTTCTTGACCTCTAAATGCCCTAACATAATTATGCACTCAGTACTGATCTCTTGGTCCTCCATATCATTTTCCGTGGTAAATACTGAAGCAAAGTACTCAATAAGTACCTCACTCACATTCTCTATATCCAACATGTTCCCCTCTTTATCCTTGAGTGGTTCTATCCTCTCCCTAGTTATCCTCTTGCTCATGAGGTATGTATAGAATGCCTTGGGATTCACCTTAATGCCAAAGACTTTTCATGGCCCCTCTTAGCTTTCCTAATTCCCTTCTTTACTTCTTTCCTGATTTCTTTATAATCCTCATGAGCTGCGTTTGATCCTAACTTCTGAAGTTTTACATACTTTTCCTTTTTCTTCTTGACTAAATTCATCACCTCTCAGAACATCCAAGGTTCTCTTATCGTTCCATCCCTGTCCTTCCTTCTAACAGGAAACCTTTTCTGTACTCTGTGCAATTGATCTTTAAACACCTTCCACATGTCTGATATGGATTTGCCAGAAAAAAAAGGTGTCCCAATGAACTCTTCTTGGTTCCTGCCTAATGCCCTCATAATTTGCCCTACTCTCCTGCAGAACCTTACATATCCTTATCTATAGCTATGCAGAAAGTTAGGGAGTTGTGGTCGCTGTTCCCTGACTGCTCTCCCACTGAAAGGTCAGTCACCTGTACAGAGTTATTACCCAATTTGACTGCTACTTTTGTCCCTTATTTGGGAGTGAGAAAGTTGACAACCCTACTTGAACACCCCCACCCCCGTCGGCCGGTCCGCAAGAATATTGTCAATATTAAACCGGTACGTGGTGCAAGAAAGGTTGGGGACCCCTGCTCAATACAAAGTCCGGTACAGCCCCTACTTTTGTTGGACTGTCTACATATTGAGTTAAGAAACCCTCCTGGATACACTTAACGAATTCTGCCCCAGCTAAACCCCTTGCACTAAGGAGGTCCCAGTTTATAGTAGGGAAATTGAAATCCCATTAACAACAACCCTATTATGTTTACACATTTCCTTACTCTGTTCATATATCTGTTTCTCAATGTCCCAGTGGCTATTGTATGGTGTCTGTAGTACAATCCCATCAGTGTAATTGCACTCTTCCTATTCTTGAGTTGTACCCAAATGGACTCAGTGTCTGACCCCTCCATAACGTCTCTCCTGAGTGCAGCACAGATATTGTCACTGATTAGTAGTGCAGCTCCTGCCACACCCTCTTTACCTCCTTCTCTATCTATTCTAACACTTTGAAAACCTGGTATATTAATTACCAATTCCTGCCCCTCTCTCAACCAAGTCTCCGTAATGGCCACAACATCGTAGTTTACATGTACTGATCCATGCTCTAAGCTCAGCACCTTTACCCATTATACTCCTAGCATTAAAGTACACACAATTCAAACTATCTGACCCATCATACATGTTATTTCGAACTGTCAGGTGAATGAATAATTTTTGTTGTACTGCAGATCATGGTCTTTCTTGGGGGCTTTGCTGTTGTTTGCTTGGTGGGTGGAGGGGGCTGATGCCTCTTTTTGCTGAAGTGGGGGGGGAAGGATTGTTGCTTTGCTGCTGCTTGTGCATGGGGCGATGAGTCGGGGAGCTTTGGGGTACGTTACTTTATTGTCACTAAACAATTGATACTAGAGTGTACAATCATCACAGTGATATTTGATTCTGCGCTTCATGCTCCCTTGAGAGTAAATATTAAAAATTTAAATTATAAATCATAAATAGAAAGTAAGGTAGGGCAAAAAAACTGAGAGGTAGGTCCGGATATTTGGAGGGTACGGTCCAGATCCGGGTCAGGATCTGTTCAGCCGTCTTATCACAGTTGGAAAGAAGTTGTTCCCAAATCTGGCCATACGAGTCTTCAAGCTGCTGAGCTTCTTCCCGGAGGGAAGAGGGACGAGAAGTGTGTTAGCTGGGTGAGTCGTGTCCTTGATTATCCTGGCAGCACTGCTGCAACAGCGTGCGGTGTAAAAGGAGTCCAAGGACGGAAGATTGGTTTGTGTGATGAGCTGCGCCGTGTTCACAATCTTCTGCAGCTTCGTCCGGTCTTGGACAGAACAACTTCCATACCAGGTTGTGATGCACCCTAGAAGAATGCTTTCTACGGTGCATCTATAAAAATTAGTGAGGGTTTTAGGGGACAGGCCAAATTTCTTTAGCTTTCTCAGGAAGTGTAGACGGATCACCAGTGGTGTGCATCAGGGATCTGTTCTGGGACCCCTACTCTTTGTGATTTTTGTAAATGACCTGGATGAAGAAGTGGAGGGATGGGTTAGTAAAATTGCTGATGACACAAAGTTTGGATAGGGTGTTATACTTCTTCTGTTTTATTTTTATATTGTCCTTTACTTCCCGTGGCTGACAGGGGAAGTAAAGGACAGTATAAAAATAAAAGAGAAGAAGTATAACATAGCAAAGATGAATGGGAAGCCGGAGGATTGGGAAGCTTTTAAAGAGCAACAGAAGATAACTAAAAAGGCAAACACGGAGAAAAAATGAGGTACGAAGGTAAACTAGCCAAGAATATAAAGGAGGATAGTAAAAGCTTCTTTAGGTATGTGAAAAGGAAAAAAATAGTTAAGACCAAAATTGGGCCCTTGAAGACAGAAAAGGGTGAATTTATTATGGGGAACAAGGAAATGGCAGACGAGTTGAACAGGTACTTTGGATCTGTCTTCACTAGGGAAGACACAAACAATCACCCAGATATAATAGTGGCCAAAGGACATAGGGTAATAGATGAGCTGAATGAAATTTATATTAGGCAGGAAATGGTGTTGGATAGACTGTTGGGTCTGAAGGCTGATAAGTCCCCGGGACCTGATGGTCTGCATCCAGGGTACTTAAGGTGGTGGCTTTAGAAATCGTGGACGCATTGGTAATCATTTTCCAATGTTCTATAGATTCAGGATCAGTTCCTGTGGCTTGGAGGGTGGCTAATGTTGTTCCACTTTTCAAGAAAGGAGGGAGAGAGAAAACAGGGAATTATAGACCGGTTAGCCTGACGTCGGTGGTGGGAAAGATGCTGGAGTCAATTATAAAAGATGAAATTATGACATATTTGGATAGTAGTAACAGGATAGGTCCGAGTCAGCATGGATTTACGAAGGGGAAATCGTGCTTGACTAATCTTCTGGAATTTTTTGAGGATGTAACTATGAAAATGGACAAGGGAGAGCCAGTGGATGTAGTCCATATGCCCTGGACTTTCAGAAAGCCTTTGATAAAGTCCCACATAGGAGATTAGTGGCCAAAATTAGGGCACATAGTATTGGGGACAGAGTACTGACATGGATTGAAAATTGGCTGGCTGACAAGAAACAAAGAGTAGCGATTAACAGGTCCCTTTGGGAATGGCAGGTGGTGACCAGTGGGGTACCTCAGGGTTCAGTACTGGGACCGCAGCTGTTTACAATATATATTAATGATTTAGATAAAGGGATTAAAAGTAACATTAGCAAATTTGCAGATCACAAAGTTGGGTGGCAGTGTGAAATATGAGGAGGATGTTATGAGAATGCAGAATGACTTGGACAGGCTGGATGAGTGGGCGGATGCATGGCAGATGCAGTTTAATGCTGATAAATGTGAGGTTATCCACCTTAGTGGTAAGAACAGGAAGGCAGATTATTATCTAAATGGAGTCAAGTTAGGAAAAGGGGAAGTACAACGACATCTAGGTGCTCTTGTACATCAGTCACTGAAAGCAAACATGCAGGTACAGCAGGCAGTGAAGAAAGCTAATGGCATGTTGGCCTTCATAACAAGGGGAATTGAGTATAGGAGCAAAGACGTCCTTCTGCGGCTGTACTGGGCCCTGGAGAGGCCACACCTGGAGTATTGTGTGCAGTTTTGGTCTCCAAATTTGAAGAAGGACATTCTTGCTATTGAGGGAGTGCAGCGTAGGTTCACAAGGTTAATTCCTGGGATGGCAGGACTGTCATATGTTGAAAGATTGGAGCGACTGGACTTGTATACACTGTAATTTAGAAGGATGAGATGGGATCTGATTGAAACATATAAGATTATTAAGGGATTGGACACGCTGGAGGCAGGAAGCATGTTCCCGCTGATGGGTGAGTCCAGAACCAGAGGCAACAGTTTAAGAATAAGGGGTAGGCCATTTAGAAAGGAGTTGAGGAAAAACTTTTTCACCCAGAGAGTGGTGGATATGTGGAATGCTCTGCCCCAGAAGGCAGTGGAGGCCAAGTCTCTGGATGCTTTCAAGAACGAGATGGATAGAGCTCTTAAAGATAGCGGAATCAAAGGTTATGGGGATAAGGCAGGAACTAGATACTGATTGTGGATAATCAGCCATGATCACAGTGAATGGTAGTGCTGGCTCGAAGGACCTAATGGCCTACTCCTGCTCCTATTGTCTATTCGAAGTAAAGGCGCTGGTGGGCCTTCTTGGCAGTGGACTCTGCTTGGTTGGACCAAGTCAGGTCATTTATGATATTGACCCCAAGGAAGTTAAAGCTTTTGACGTGTTCCAGTTGTGCACCACTGATGTAAATGGGGTCGTGTGGTCTGCTGCTCCTTCTGAAGTCAACAACCAATTACTTTGTCTTGCTGACGTTGAGGGATAGGTTATTGTCTTCGCACCATGCCACCAGGTTCTTAATTTCCTCTCTGTACTCAAACTCATCATTACCCGAGATACAGCCTATACAATTGTGGTGTCATCAGCAAATTTATATATTGAGTTCGATGGAAACTTGGCTACACAATAATGGGTGTACAGTGAGTACAGCAGGGGGCTGAGTACACAGCCTTGTGGGGCACCGGTGCTCAGAGTGATTGTAGAGGAGAGCTTGTCTCCTATTTCTACAGCCTGTGTCCTGTCTCTGAGGAAATTGAAGATCCAGTTGCAGACCTGAGCGCTAAGGCCCAGGTTCCGGAGCTTAGGAATCAGTTTATTTGGAATGATGGTATTAAAGGCAGAGCTGTAGTCAATGAAAAGGAGCCTTACATATGCATCTTTATTCTCTAGGTGTTCTAAGGTGTTCCAGGTGTTCTAAGAGTACTAACGTTTTTACTGTCACTCATTGTTTTCGTGGATGTCTGTGAGGAACAAGAATTTCAGGTTGTATATTGTACACATTCTCTGATATTAATCGGAACTGTTGAATATTGAACTTCCTAACTTCTCCAGTTCCCAGTCCCCTGCAAAGTTAGTTTAAACCCTCCCGAGTAGCATTAGCAAACCTCCTGACCAGAACATTGGTTCCCCTCCAGTTCAAGTACCACCTGTCCCTCTTGTACAGGAAACCCCTTCCCCAGAAAAGGGTCCAATGATCTAAGAACGTGAAACTCTGCTCCTTGCACCATCTCCTCAGCTTATCATTTATCTATGTTATCTCCCATTCCTACCTGCACTAGCCTGTGGCACCAGGAGTAATCCGGACATTACTACCTTAGAGATCCTTTTCTTCAGCCTCTTTCCTAATTAATATACTCACTGCTTAGGAACTCTTCCTCTTTTTTTTGCCTATGTCCATAAGACCATAAGATATATGAGCAGAATTAGGCCATTTGGCCCATCAAATCTGCTTTGCCATTTTGTCATAGCTGATCAATTTCCCTCTCAGCTCCAATCTCCTGCCTTCTCCCCTCATCCTTTTGAGCCCCGACTAATAAAAAATCTTATCAAGTTCTGCCTTAAATATACCCATTGCCTTGGCCTCCACAGCTGCCTGTGGCAATGAATTCCATAGATTCACCATTCCCTGGCTATAGAAATTCCACCTCACCTCCATTCTAAATGGACACCCCTCTATTCAGAGGCTGTGTCCTCTGGTCTTAGACTCTCTCCACCGTAAGAAACATCCTCTCCAAATGTATTCTATAAGCATCCAACATCATCATGCCTTTTTCTAGACATCAGTGGAGCTGCAAATGAAGTGTTAGCTGTTTAATGCAGTAGAATTATAATGTCCCATATTTCAGAAATATAAGTAGTTCTACAGTTCATCATGTTCTGAATCCAGTTAAGTGCTTTGCGTAAACATTACCTGATTAAGTATAATTTTAGATGGTAACAGGTATACCAACCAGCTGCCAACAATAGATGTGCAGTAGCTGGGAGTGTGGCTTTTGACTTAATTACATTATGACTTTCTCAATCTGAAAATAACTCTTCATATTTCTTATTGATTTGATTTCATTGGTGTGAAATGCATGATCTCTGGCAGTTCACCCTCCCCAATGAGGATATCCTGTAACTGCTCCAATTCATCCTGGACCCTAGCACACGGGAGGGCCACAGAAATCTCCTGTCTGTCCCCCTAACTATTGAGTTCCCTATCGCTACTGATGAGGAGCAATTTCTTTAGCCAGAGGGTGGTGAATCTGTGGAATTCATTGACACAGAAAGTTGTGGAGGCCAAGACATTTGTTATATTTAAAGTGGAGTGTTACATAGCTCATGGATATCTTGTGACTGTCTTATGACCATGATGTAATTGAGTATCTTATGAGCATGAGGTAATGGTCATGTGATGGTGTAGTGATGTAATTTTCCCACCCGTGTGAGGTCACGTGATGACATGTTCACCGGGGTATAAAAGGGAGACCCCGGTGTGACGCAGTTAGTTTTTCCAGTTGAGTTTTAAGTTTAGTTCATTATTTTATTCGTCAGATACTCCATTATGCTGCTTATTCATCTTATGATGCAGTTTCGTTTTAAGGTGGAGTTCTACTTTCTATTGTATTGGAGAGTAAAGACCTTACCAAAGTACAGGAATTCGCCGAGTCAAGTAAAGCTGATATTGTTTGGCAGTTTTGCAGAGGATTGACCTTTATTGAATCTTCGTACAAGAAAAAGTGATCTGCATCTGAGATATCCTCTGCTAAAGCAGGAAGGATTGCGCAGTGTCTATTCTCCAGAGGAAAAGGTCAGTTACTTTAAACCATTTTATTTCCGTCGTTGTGAATCCTGCGGTCAAGGCAGATTCTGGCTGGGATCAGCAGTAACGTCACGTCTTCGAGGAATTCTTTACTTCAGGAAAGTCTCTCCTAATTGACTGTACAAATCTCTTGGACTTGCAAATTTACTATTCTAAGAACTGTGTTCAAATTTACCACTTTAAGAACTGCTTTCGCATTTACCCTTTTAAGAACTGTTCCAGAGTTGCCATATAGCAGTTAACTTCCGATTAAGTTAGTCGTTTAAATACATTTCACTATTTTTGAGCAGAGTTTAATAAATGTTTGTTTGTTTTTATAAAACCTGACTCAATTCTATATTCATTGTTACTGGTCACGTGACAGGAGGTTGATAGGTTCTTGATTAGTCAAAGGTTAGGGGGCCGGGAGTCAGGAGAATGGAGCTGAGAGGGAAAATAAATTGGCCACGATGAAATGGCGGAGCAGACTCGATGGACAAAATGGCCTAATTCTGCTCCTATGTCTTATAGTCTTATATGATCTCACTTTTAAAACAGATCTTTAAAGTCAAAGACTGGCTTAAAGATCTGTGATAGAAGGAGTCTTTATTCCTGAGGTACTGTAGAATCATGGCAAACTCAGAATCTTTCTAAGTATTTAATGGATTTGGTGAGGAAAAGCCAGTGCACTATGAAGATGGCAGAAGATATCGTGTCATATCTGAGGAAAGTAGACATCTTCATCTGCTGGGTACAAAGAAGAGGTTATTTTGCTGTTTAACATTTCTACAGGGCACCAAAGAGGTTGAGAGAATTCTGGTGAGAGTATAAACATAAAACATGAAGATCCTATTTTGTCCATATACATGCTTATCCAAACCCACCTCTGGGATTCCAGAGATGCAGAGAATATTGAATTTGAGATAGGCCACATGGGAAACTACCACATATACCAGTCACTGGTGTAGGAGATGATGTGTTGCAGCACATGAAACTAATGATTCAGGCAGGGTAGAAGGAGATGCAACATGACCCTGGGATAACTACAACCAGAATTAGAATTAGAATCAGGCTTACTATCACTGACATATGTTATGAAATTTCTTGTTTTGCAGTATAGTGCAATACATAAAAATACTATGTTACAATGAGAAATATTTTAAAAATGCAATACAAAAAGAGAGCAAAATACTGAGTTAGTGTTCATGCGTTCATGGACTGTTCAGAAATCTAATGCGGAAGGGAAAAAGCTGTTCCTAAAACATTGCGTGTGGGTCTTTACCTTCTCCAATGATAGCATTGCAAAGAGGGCATATACTGTGTGATGTGCGTCTTTAATAATGGATGCCACCTTTTTGAGTCATTGCCTTTTGAAGATGTCCTCGATGGTGGGGAGGCTGGTGCCCATAATGTGGATGACTGACCATTTTTGTCAATGCAAATGTTTGCAAGATACTGTGCCAACTATTTCTGAACTCCTGTTTCTCCTCTTCCAGGAATGGCACCCCTGAGAAACTCCGCTTCTCTTTTTGACCACACACATCGCCTGATCCTCAGAATAGAAGGACATCCCTTTAGAACAGAGATGATGAGGAATTTCTTTAGCCAATGATTGGGGGATCTGTGGAATTCATTGCCACTGGCGTCTGTGGAGGCCAAGTCATTGGTTGTACTTAAGCGGCATTTGATAGGTTCTTGACTAGTAAGGGCAGCAAAGGTTACGGGAAGAAGGCAGGAGAATGGGGTTGATAGAGAACTTTAAGAACTGGAATAGAGAAGCAGACTAAACAGGCCAAATGGCCTAATTCTGCTCCTATGTCTTATGGTCTAATGATCCACTAGGCATTTCTTGCATCCTCTTTTTCATTTGAGACCTAAGCAACATGTCCCTGAAGTAACTGCAAATTTCTTGCATGGCCCATTGTTTGCCTTTTGTCTCTGGAATGGGTTTGATGGCTCTGTAAAGGGTTTTATCATTCTCTCTGCAGCTTAAACTTGTTATATCACTTTCCCAGTTCTTAGGAAAGGTCTTGAAAGTGGAACAATAAACTTTGTTTTACTTTTCATAGATGATTCCTGACCTTTTCTGCATTCCAATATCTTTCGTTTCGATTTCAGGTTTTCGAGATCTGCAGTTTCTTTTTATTTTCGACAAGTTATTTAATATTAATTATTTGAACTTTTAAAAAAATTATATCACGCTTTGATCTCTCTGTTGCAACACTGTTTAGAGAGTGGAATATTCCAGAAAGTTAATTTTTGTGGAAGAAAATCACAAAACAACACTCCCTGATACAGCAGGCTGTTATTGTATTTTAAAAAGTACCCTTACTGGTTGTTTGAATTAATAATTATTTCCACTTGGGTTACAAACTGAAACAGAGAAAGAAACTAAAACAATATTCACAGCTCAGGAATGGGTTTAATTGAGATATCCATACTGATGTTAATGATCTATTGGAGCTTCTTCCTATAATTTAACAAATCTCTCTTTCCTCCTTTCGTGCAACTATCTCCTTAAATGCAACCATGTTAATTATTTTTGTGGTGGTGAGTTCCACATTTTTAGGTTATGGATGAACCGGTTTTTATAGCCACTTGCACTCTTCTACACATGAGGCCTCCTTGTGTGTGAAGTGTCTGTTACATACACTATATTTTCCTAATGAAAACACTCCAAAAATACAGATTACTGAATTAGTTGTAAAATGCGTTGGAAATTCCTGACAGAAATGTAAAGAGCCATTCAAAGTAAGTTTCACTTTTCCTTCTAGAACTCTGAGTAAAGATGTCCCTCCTAAAATGTATACTTTATTCCTCTTCGTAGATGTCATCTGACCTGCCGGTGTCTGTTGTCAAGATGGAAGAAAAGCAAGAAGAGGTAGAAACTGAGCCAGAAACCGGAACTGAAACAAGAAATTAAACAAGAGGTTTAAATCCTCCGGGATTCTCTGTGTGTGTTACTCTGGACTTATTAGTTGCCATCTTATATTTACGACTCAAATTTTGATCTCCCTAAAAAATTAAAATATCCTGCTGCTCATCTTGTTAACGTACAATATCATATATTTATTGTGTATTTTAAATTATTGTGTTCTTTATCTTATTCTTTTTTTGTTTGTGCTGCATCAGATCCGGAGTAACAATTATTTTGTTCTCCATTACGCTTGCATACTGGAATTGACATTAAACAATCTTGAATTTTGAATATATATGGCAGTTAGCCTCATGAAAACAGATTAGCTGATTATTTAACAGACAACAACATGGTGGTTAAATTCTCCTGTTAGGGACAATTAAAGTTGGACAATAAATCCTATTTTTGCAAATGTTAACAATTAACTGTGATTAATAAAAACAATCTACTCATCTAAGTGCTGGAAAAGGGGTGGGGTCGGATCTTCCTGTGAGCAATATGGCTGCTTCACCTATTGAAAAAAAGACTGGCTAGGCTTTTATAAACTAATCAATTGATTGAAGGTACAGTAGATTCCAGTTAATTGGACACATCAGGAACAGTACATTTCAGCAGTCCCAATTAGCCAAAGTTTCATGAAAATAGTTAAAAAAGCTTAAAAAAGACAAACTGAGTAAGAAATCAGGTATTTAAATGAAATACAGAACACTATCAATAGTACTATAAAGCTATGTATTAGTTCTTAATAGTTATCAACAGAGGAATTCATCTAGTGTACATAATGAACAAATCAGTGCAAGCACCTAGATTAGATAATGGGCTGCCTTCATGCAATGCTATCAACGATTGCATCCTCCAAACCTTTATTTTCATTGTAACATTCAAGATGATTGTCAATACCTTCAAATTCTTCATAGTTCCTGACTTGAAGTAGTGAAATTTCATTTTCACTCCTGGCTGTTTCTGGCATCTCCAAGCCTGAATACTTGAAACCGCAGTGAGCAAAAGAAGTTTGGGATTGTCTTACAACTTATTTCTTGCCAACTATCAGTGATAAAAGTCACTGCTTTTTGAACACAAACACACCCAACTGATGCTATTTGAAAACTTCACTCTGAGCGCTGTGTAGCATTTAACAAGCACGCTTGACTGAAGCTAGTTGGAACCTATTTGCTGCAGTCTCCTGTCCCAATTAAATGGCATAGAGTCCCAAATATAAAAAGAGAATCACAGCAATTTTCTCAGTTAGTGTTTGTTCGTTAAGAGGTGTCCCAGATAAGCGCCTGCCCCGATTAACCAATGGCCCAATTAACTGGAATCCACTCTATGTTGGGATGTCCTAAGGCTATGAAAGGAACTCTGACAATACCAGTTCTTTCTTCTAAACTAGCTGATGTTCCACTTCCATATTCCACATTTTGTTATTCGAACACCAACCTTCCCTTCCTACTTTTGATTTGTGCTCTTGCTTTTCTCAATGTAGTTTTCAAACTAAAATGTCTCAAATGTTTGGACACAGAGGTAGATAAAAGAACAAAGACTGGAGACCACGGGTGAAAATATTATTGTTGAGCATGACAAATCCAGAATATTCGCAAAGAAAAAGTTAATTAACACTTACAGGCTATGTTAAATTGTTAAGGGAGTTGTTTGGAATGAAATAGAGTACAAAACATTACAGCACAGAACAGGGATATTGAGATCTGATGGTGGCTAGTCCATGTGGAATGTGATGGTGATTAGTCTGTGTGGCATATAATGTTGAATAGTCATGTGGTAGGAAATTAATGTGAATGTGGGATAGGATAGAACATAGAACAATACAGCTTAATACAGGCCATTCAGCCCACAATGTTGTGCCGACCTTTTAACCCACTCTCAGATTAATCCAACCCTACATGGCCCTCCTTTTTACTATCATCCATGTGCCCATCTAAAATAGATGCATGAACAGGAAAGAAAGCAACATGAGGGAAGAAATATATCCTGATAATTGCTTTACAGTGCTAAATACGAGAAAATGGATTCACTTTGGAAAAAAAAGTACATTTGCAGGATGTGTAAAATTGCGAAGAGAATACTAACTTGCTTGGAATGAAATGTATCCCAATAGATGATTTACAGTTCTCAAGAAGAGAAAATGGTAATGCTAATGCTGTGGTGTTCCCCCTCTGTACTCTGGATTTCGTTCGCTGGATATCGGATTCATGCTGTTCTATTCCAAATTGTGCATCTGCTTTACTGACTTAGCTATGGAATTTTTGGTGATGTCATTGAATATGTGATAACAGCATTTTAGTGTGACTTTCTCCCTTTCAGTTGTATCAGATTTCCCACAAATGTGTCCGGATGATTGTATGTAAAATGCAGAAAGACAGAAAATGCTTCTCATTGCTTCGCCTGCTGGAGAAAGGAAGCTATTTAGCAGGATACATGCCAGGAATGACTGCATGAGCAGCTGGCACCTGGAACTAGGATTAAATGGTACCAAAATAGCGGCATGAACAGAGAAGAAGGGAAAATGAAAGCAGTAATGAAGAGGATAGAGGAACCATCAATGGAAGTAAAAGTGAATCTATCAATATGATTTAATTTGCAATCAGTGGCCACTTTATTAGCCACGCCTGTACACCTGGTTAATGTAAATATCTAATCAGCCAATCGTGGCAGCAACTCAATGCATAAAACCGTGGTCAAGAGATTCGGTTATTGTTCAGACCAGACATCAGAATGGTGAAGAAATGTGATTTAAGTAACTTTGATGATGGACTGATTGTTGGTGCTAGGCGGGATAGTTTGGGTATCTAAGAAACTGCTGATCTCCTGGGATTTTCATGCGCAACCATCTTTAGAGTTTACAGAGAATAGTGTGAAAACTAAATAACATCCAGTGAGCAGCAGTTCTGTGGGTGAAAATGCCTTGCTAATGAAAGAGGTCAGAAGAGAATGCTCAGACTGGTTCAAGCTGACAGGAGGGCAACAGTAACTCAGATAACCACGTGTCGCAATGGTGGTGTGCAGAAGAGCATCTCTGGATGCACAACATGTTGAATTTGAAGTGGATGGGTTACAGCAGCAGAAGACTATGAGCTGTGGCCACTTTATTCTCCCCGTGACTGCATGGATTTCCTCCTGATGCTCTAGTTTCCTCCCACATTCCAAAGGCATATGGGTTAGGGTTGGTAAATTGTAGTCATTCTATGTTGGTACCAGGGGCATGACAACAAATGTAGGATGCCCCCAGCACATCCTTGGACTGTGTTGGTTATTGAAGCAAATGACGCATTTCACTGTTTTGACATTTTAATGTGTATGAGACAAATAAAATTTTTCTTTGGTTTAAAAAAGCAGCATATTGTGGAACTGAGTACATACATATAATTGTGCAAACCTCAATTGTCAGCCTTTGGTAAGCTGAGTTTTAGCAGAATCAGCAGTAGTATGTGCTGCAATCCCTCTGGCTAAGAATGAGAGGTGAATTCAATCAGTCACAGTCCCTGCTTTACAGCAATATCAGCCATGTATCCATAGGTTGTCCTTTGGTGCCAAATATCCTACTCACTTACTGAAGTTCTCTGCCTACTCAATGAGATCTGATGCCGGTAAGTGTCCTGTGGGGTTATCATGGACGACAGAGTATTAGCTCATTAGTAATCAGCAACTGTAGGGCAGGGGATGAGAAATCAATAGGAGATAATAACAGAAATATAGCAGATTTGCATTTCAGCAAATCTACGGGAGACCTGCAATAAAAATAGGAAATGCTCAGCAGGTCCAGTAATATCTGCAGAGAGGGAAGCAGAGTTAATTAGACAGAGGGTTGTAGGCTTAGCCAGCTCCAGCATAGGCACAACCTACCCCACACATTGAGGACATCTTCAAAAGGCAATGCCTCAAGAAGGTGCCATTCAACAGTAAGGACCTTTTCCATCTGGAGCAAACCCTCTTTTCATTACTACCCTCTGGGAGGTGGTACTGGAAACTGACAGCCCACACTCAAATTTTTAGGAACAGATTCTTCCCCTCTTTCATTAGATTTCTGAACGGTCCATGAACCCACACACACTACCACACTATTCTGTATTGTGGGGTGGGGCATAGTACCATTGCAGTTAGCGCAACACTTTACGCTGCTAGCTGTAAAATAGGGATTCAGTTCAGTTCAGTAAGAAGCTTATACGTTCTCCTCATGACTGCATAGGTTTCTCCGGGGTCTCCAGTTTCCTCTCACAGTCTGAACATGTACAAGTTAGGATTAGTAAATTGTGGGTGTGCCAGGTAGACTTTATAGAGCTGTACGAGGTGATAGAGTGGACAGCCAATGCCTTTGTCCCAGGTTGGAAAAGGCTACTACAAGGGGGCATAATCTTAAGGTGATTGGTCTAAACTATAAAGGGAGTAGCAGAAGTAGGGTCTTTTTACACAGTGAAGTGGTTGCATGGAATGCTTTGCTGGAGGTGATGGTGGAGGCAGGTACATTAGGGACATTTAAGAGACTGTTAGATAGGCACATGAATGAGAGAAGAATGGAGGACTGTGTAGGAAGGAGGGGTTAGATTGATCTTAGAGTAGATTAAAAGGTCGGCACCACATTGTGGGCCAAAAGGCCTGTACTATGCTGTAGTGTTCTGTGTTCTTCGTACTAAAACAGAAAATGTTGGGAACTTTCAGCAGGTCAGGCAGCATCTAGATAAGGAGAAGCAGTTACTTTTTCTATGTTCTACTGAACGCTCCTTTGGTCAACATCTTCTGGATAGATCATGAAACCATATATTTCACTTCTTTTATATCTTCCACATTTGCTTTTCATCTTGAATGTGGTTCTGGAACTGTTAGAGCCTGTGATTTACGGTTTGGAGATCGTTTGGGTGTTTCAGTGCCCTGCAGACTCTGAGGGGCTGCGAGACGATGTCTGACTCCATTTTGCCGATTAAAACTTCCATTGTTTGCCAATTAAAGCATCAAGGGAGATTGAAGTGCTTGCTGCCTATCTTTTGTCACTGGTGAGATCACTCTGCTACTGAGAGGGAGAATGTTGCCCTAGTTTTCTGCATTTTCAATGTGCACTTGGACTGTGGGCTATTTTTCCATCTTAAGTTTTATTTGTATTCTGTGTTTTTTGCCTGATCTTTCTCGTTTTTTTGTGTGTGGGGGAGGAGAGATTTGGGGTTTGATGATTGTGCTGCCATTCTTTCCTTTCTTGGTTTTGTGGCTATCTGGAGAAGAAGAATTTCAGAGTTGTATACTTTGATAATAAATGAACTTTTGAACTAAAAGTTGAGAAGCAGAGCAAAATAAGGAAGAATGAGTGCAGTCCCTCAGCTTAGTCTAATTGTCTCTTCCCCTCCCTCCTGCCTCCATGGGGCTGAAGTTTCTGTGGTGTAGAGAGACAGAAGAGACTGCAGATGCTGGAATCTAGTGGAACAAACAATTTGCTGGAGGATCTTGGGGGCGGGGGTTGGTGAGGTTGCTGTTCGTAAGGAGTTCCTTTCCTTCCACAGTTGCTGCTCTACCCATTGTGTTCCACCAGAAGATTGTTTGTTTTTGTGATCTCTATCCCTTCGGTCAGGAATGTCAGGTGAAACAGTAGTCTCTGCAACTTGATGAAAGGTCTCTGCCTGCAATGTCGACCGTCTATTCCCTCCATAGATGGTACCTGACCTGCTGAGCTTCTCCAGAAATTTGTGTGAGCCTTTAAAAAGACAGAAATACAGACAAACTTCCTGCATTTGATTCCTCTCCACCCATTTCAACTTTGTCTTTCATTTGCTACAAATTGTAATCTTGGCCAAAATAAATAGTTAGAGCAAAATGGTTACAAGAGTCCTCCCCTGGCCACTACAACCCCACCTGAATTACATAAATTATAAGAATTATATAAAAAAAAAATTCAAATTTAAAATATGGATGTGGAATAAAATGTGTATGAATGCATTAATATGAGCATAAGTACCAACTGCAGTTGTTATTTGGCAAAATCCTCTCTCTAATTGGGCAAGTACATTTAGCAGCTATCGCCCAGGTCTCAACTTTCCAGATAAGTATTCCAATAGGGGATGGGCTTTAAAGACTGCAAATTTGAGCAGGAAATGCCATATGGGGAAACTTAGATGATGGATGTGAAATTTCCCTTATTGGACAAAAATAATTTTACACAGAAGGCTTGGGAACCTCATCTTAAGGCAAGATTCTGGAGTTTGTAAGTGTTCACCTAAGCATAGACAAATGGACAGAGAAAGATAAAAGCTATGTTTATAAAGAAGATCTTGATGGAAAAGGGGATTTTTTTCTTGAACTCTATTTAGATTTTCACATTTACAGTGGCTTTGTTAAATGAATTTTGTTGTTTCGCTCCTCTTGTTTCTTTTGGCACCAGGACACGTGAGGAATGCAATAAGAACACAGCCAAGTTTTAACTGCATAATAAACAGGAAGCCAAATGCAACTGATGTTTTTCTAATGTTTCTGCACAACAGGCAGACCATGCAAGAAAAGGGAATATTAAAAGTTCAGAGTTCAGAGTAAATTTACTATCAAAGTATATATACAATGGCATGCAAAAGTTTGGGCACCCCAGTCAAAATTTCTGTTGCTGTGAATAGCTAAGCGAGTAAAAGATGACCTGATTTCCAAAAGGCATAAAGTTAAAGATGACACATTTCTTTAATATTTTAAGCAAAATTGATTTTTTATTTCCATCTTTTACAGTTTCAAAATAACAAAAAAGGAAAAGGGCCGGAAGCAAAAGTTCGGGCACCCTGCATGGTCAGTACTTAGTAACACCCCCTTTGGCAAGTATCACAGCTTGTAAACGCTTTTTGTAGCCAGCTAAGAGAATTTCAATTCTTGTTTGGGGGATTTTCACCCATTCTTCCTTACAAAAGGCTTCTAGTTCTGTGAGATTCTTGGGCTGTCTTGCATGCACTGCTCTTTTGAGGTCTATCCACAGATTCTCGATGATGTTTAGGTCGGGGGACTGTGAGGGCCATGGCAAAACCTTCAGCTTGCGCCTCTTGAGGTAGTCCATTGTAGATTTTTAGGTGTATTTAGGATCATTATCCTGTTGTAGAAGCCATCTTCTTTTCATCTTCAGCTTTTTTACAGACAGTGTAATGTTTGCTTCCAGAATTTGCTGGTATTTAATTGAATTCATTCTTCCCTCTACCAGTGAAACGTTCTCCATGCCACTGGCTTCAACACAAGCCCAAAGCATGTTCGATACACCCCCATGCTTAACAGTTGGAGAGGTGTTCTTTTCATGAAATTCTGCACCTTTTTTTCTCCAAACATACCTTTGCTCATTGGGGCCAAAAAGTTCTATTTTAACCTCATCAGTCCACAGGACTTGTTTCCAAAATGCATCAGGCTTGTTTAGATGTTCCTTTGCAAACTTCTGATGCTGAATTTTGTGGTGAGGACGCAGGAGAGGTTTTCTTCTGATGACTCTTCCATGAGGGTCATATTTGTGCAGGTGTCGCTGCACAGTAGAACAGTGCACCACCACTCTAGAGTCTGGTAAATCTTCCTGAAGGTCTTTTGCAGTCAAATGGGGGTTTTAATTTTCCTTTCTAGCAATCCTACTAGCAGTTTTCTCGGAAAGTTTTCTTGGTCTTCCAGACCTCAACTTGACCTCCACTACTCCTGTTAACTGCCATTTCTTAATTACATTACGAACTGAGGAAACAGCTGCCTGAAAACACTTTGCTATCTCCTTATAGCCTTCTCCTGCTTTGTGGGCATCATTTATTTTAATTTTCAGAGTGCTAGGCAGCTGCTTAGAGGAGCCCATGGCTGTTGATTGTTGGGATAAGGTTTGAGGAGTCAGGGTATTTATAAAGCTTTGAAACTAGCATCACCTGGCCTTTCCTAATGATGACTGTGAACAAGCCATAGCCCTAACAACCTAATTAAAGTCTGAGAACTTGGTAAAAGTTATCTGAGAGCTCAAATCTCTTGGGGAGCCCAAATTTTTGCATTGTGCTCCTTTCTTTCTTCTCAGTCTAAAATTGTACAAAACAAAAATAATACACTAATCTGGCTTAAAATGTTGAAAAGAATGTTTCATTTTTAACTTTATGACTTTTGGAGATTGGTTCATCTTCTAGTCACTTATCTATTCACAGTAACAGAAATTTTGACCAGGGGTGCCCAAACTTTTGCATGCCACTGTATGTCACTATATACAATGCTGAGATTCATTTTTGTGCAGGCATTCACAGTAAATACAAAGAAACAGCAAACAACAAACAAACAACAAATAAAAAACCAATAAATATCCAGAACATGAAATGTAGAGTCCTCAAAAGTGAGTCTGTAGGTCATGGGAGCGGTTCAGTGAAGCTGTGTAAAGTTATCCACTTTAGTTCAAGAGCCTGATGGTTGAGTGGTAATAACTGTTCCTGAATCTGGTGGTGTGAGTCCTATACCTCTTTCCTGACGGCAGCAGTGAGAAGAGAGCATGGTTTGGATGGTGTGGATCATTGGTGCTGGTTGCTGCTTTACTGCAAAAGTGATCCATGTAGATGTACTCAGTATGCTGTATCAACCAACCACTTACTTTCCTTTCAAGGACATTGGAGTTTCCATACCAGATACCAGGCCATGATATGAATTGATCTGATATGCATCTGAAGGCATCTTCCAATGGGAAGGGTAAACTCAAAAGTCATCTCAGCAGAAATTACCCTTTTTCTTTTCTGTACAGGTTACAAATCTCTAAGCTGTGCTGCAATATTGATCCGATTTATTCATCATATAATGAACCAGATATCTATGTGTATACATGTGGTTTATATATGTGTAATGAGAATGAGGTAGAATCTCATTGAAAGTTGTCAAATATTGAAAGGCCTAGACAGATTGGATATGGATAGGATGTTTCCTACAGTGGTTGAGTCTAGGACCAGAGGGCACAGCCTCAGAATAGAGAGATGTTCGTTTGAAACAGATATGAGGAGGAATTTCTTTAGCCAGAGGGTGGTGAATCTATGGAATTTATTGCCACAGACGGCTGAGGAGGCCAAGTCATTGAGTATATTTAAAGTGGAAGTTGATAGGCTCTTGATTAGTCAGGGCATCAAAGGTTGTAAGGAGATGACAGGAGAATGGGATTGAGAGGGAAAATAAAACAGTCATGATGGAATAGTGGAGCAGACTTGATGGGCCAAGTGGCCTAATTCTGCTCCTATGTCCTGTGGTCTTATATACTCAGTATTATTTATTTACTACTTATTATTATTATTTTGCATTTGCACTGTAGATTCTTCTGCATATTGATTGTTTGTCAGTCTTTGTGTGTAGTTTTTCACTGACTCTATTGTATTTGTTTGTTCTATTGTGAATGCCCACAAGAAAATGAATCTCAAGGTAGCATATGTACTTTGATAATAAATAACTTTGAACTTTGATATACATTTGAAATTTATGGTGGCATATTGGTCAGGACACAACATGCAACAAAAACAACAATATTCAACAATTATAAAAAATAAAGAGTTTAAAATATTGATATGAATTAAAATGTGTGTAAATACCAGCATGAATTTGCAATGTAAAGCAGCATTATAAATAGTGGTTTAAAGTGTTTACAGTGCTGTTCAGTGATAGGGGTGGGGGGTTTAACTACAAGGGCAACGGCAGCACAGCAGTGTGGCGGTCAGTGTAACTGCTTTACAGCGGCAGCGACCTGGGTTCAATCCGGCCCGTGTCTGTAAGGAATTTATACGTTCTCCCAGTGGCCAGGTGGGTTTCCTCTGGGTGCTCCAGTTTCCTCCCACATTCCAAAGACGTACGAGTTAGTAGGTCAATTGGTCACAAGGTGTAATTGGGTGGCGTGGCCTTGTTGTGCCGGGAGATCATGTTACCAGGCTGCATCTCTAAATAGTAATAAATAATATCAATAATCAGATTAACTGCCTGGTGGAAAAAACTTTTGAGATGGCATGAAGTTTGATGTGTATTGGAGGTGTTCATAAAGGATGCTAGATCAATCAATATCATTGAGGTAGCAATAGAATGATTTGGTGGATGTTGTCAGGAGTTGGGGGGGGGGAGTGGGTGGGAGTTTCAGTTTGCATAACAATGGGAGGAAGGATATTTTTGACTGTCTCCGAGAAGGTGTGTCTGAAGGTATGCAGCAGCTGCTAAGGATACAGCTGATGAACTAAATTATCAGGCTAATTGAAGGCAAATTTAAACAGTGTTTCAGGCGGCTATTGACACATCGCTGCCTGGTGGCAGATTGATGAATGTAATATTAGAGGGCCAGTGATCACCAATCAAGGTTCAGTTCCCGTAAAGTAATTCTTTTTCTTCACAGACATCCACGGAAACAGAGGAGTGCCCCAAAGAATGAATGGCAGTTAAATATTAGAACACCCTTCAGCGTAACTCTTCCCTCCTTTGCACGCTCTCCTGCTTCCGCTCTCTCCTGCGTGTGCCATTCTCTAATCTTATCAGCTTGAAATCTCTACGGCTTAGAAAAAGAAGAAATAATGCAGGAAGGACTCTATAGAAAACATTTGCCACAGGAAACAAAGTCAGCAGCTGTAAAGGTTTATTTTTAAAAACTGGCCTTATTTATTTATTTATTTATTCATCATGTATATATTGGAACATCAAAATATACAGTGAAATGCTTCACTTACATCAAATTAAATCAACAAGGAATGTGCTGGACAGCCTGCAAATGTCACCATACTTCCGGCGCCAACATAGCATGCCCACATCTCACTAACCCTCACTATATGTCTTTGGAATGTGGGAGGAAACTGGAGCACCCGGAGGAAACCCATGCATGGTGCAGGACATTAGTCGCACCATGCTCAACCTTTTGATTCCTGTCTTTGTCTGAGGTCTTAACAACTTCAGTCTCCACAACCTCTCCACATATCTGTTCTGCCACTCTGGTTCCCATCGTCCTTCAACTTTAGTTTAATTCCCCGCATGCAACACTAGCAAACTTTTCCACTAGGACATGAGTCCCCCTCCAATTCAGGTGCAAACTTTCCCACTAGGATGTGAGGCCCCCTCCAATTCAGGTGCAAACTGTCTCTTCTGTACAGGTCACACCTTCCCTGGAAGAGAGCCCAGTGATCCAAAAATTTGACAGCTTGCCTCCTACACCTACTCCTTAGCCATATATTAAACTGTATGATCTTCCTAGTTCTGGCTTCGCTATCGCATGGTATGGGCAGCAGTCTTGAAACCACAACACTGGAGGTCCTGTCCTGTAACTTAGCACCTAGCTCCCCGAACTCACTTTACAGAACCTCGTCACCCTTCCTACCTATGTCATTGGTACCTACATGGACCACAACTTCTGGCTGCTCACTCTCCCACTTAAGAATGCTGAGGGCTCAATCGAAGATGTCCCAGACACTGCAACCCAGGAGGCATCTAGGGATCTCGTTCTCATCCATAGAACCTCCTTTCTGTTCCCCTAACAAATCCCCTATTGCCACAGCATGCCTCTGCTCCCCCTTTCCCATCTGAGTCAGAGAGTCGGACTCAGTGTCAGAGAACTGACTGCTGTGGCTTTCCTCTGCTAGGTCATCTGCCTCAACAGTATCCAAAGTGATTTACCTGTCATTGAGGGGGATGACCACAGGGGTACTCAGCACTGGCTTCTTAACCCTTTTCCCCTTTCTGACAGTCATCCATTTCCCTGTATCCTGCTCCTGTGTATAACTTCCTCTATCACCCCCTCAGCCTCCCAAATGATGTGGAGTTCATCCAGTTCCAGCTCCAACTCCTTAACATGGACTGTTAGAAGCTGCAGCTGGATGTACTTCATGTAGGTGAAATCGTCAGGGACACTGGAGGTCCCCCTACCTTCCCACATCCTGCAAGAGGAGCATTCAGCTATCCTGCCTGGCATCTCTACTGCTCTAACTGTGCAAATATAAAGAAGGAAACAACAAATAAACTGGAAAGAAAATCAACATTCAGCTTTTTCAGTTTCTCTCACTCAAGCCTCTCCTCACTGAAATCTCGAAGAGCAAAAGCCTCGAATTAAAAAAAAGATTTAATGGAGATTTCCAAAAATCTGTTCAAAAATTGAAAATATGTGCTTGTAAAGTAAGAAATGAACTAAAATTTTAAATATACTAAAATTAGTCAGCTGGTTGTTATCATCCATTAATCTCAAGAGAAAGACCAGTTGTGTCTGGTATTATATGGTACGGGAAAATAAAGACACTCCAGGAAGATGTAGAAGGTATTGGCAGTAATTTCCATTACCTCATTGAATTCCATGAGGAGAGCAATTCATGACCACTGACAACCTGTTGACAGCAATGCTCAGATATCTGCAATGTACAGAAGGGAGGAAATTATTGTCAGATAGACTAGGTTATTCACCAAACCCTGGCAGGTTCACCCACGTTACTTCATAAAATCTGATCCATACATTTCCAAATAATGGAATAATATTTGAAAGTAACTTCCAAATGGCTGAAAATTGAAATAAAAGATGAGAATACCATCTGTATTTATTTTAGAGTAGTAGCATCGCAATTGTGATATGAAGGCAAGGAGGATATATTTGCACATGCTGCCCACTTGAGAAACTGGATGAAGTGCATCTGGGAATTGTGCTTTGTGTGGAAATAATTCAGAAGGTGCATAGCTCAGCTGCTTGATGGTTGGGTTGAATTGTTCTGCAGTCTTGTTAATATACTTGCAAACATTTTGTCACCATATGAGAAGACCTCATCAGCGTACTGTTAATTATGGTGTGTCTCCTGAATGCTTGGCCTTTATATACTTATCAGTCAGTTGACTGGTCACCACTTCAGAAACTCAATTATGATGTGGGGAGTGAATCTCATCGTTGATTGGTTTTGTGGCGAACTTTGTGTGTTGTGGTCTGGAATTTTGCCCGCTTTTGGCTCATAAATAGGATTGAGGTCCACATGCCTGTTTACAGAATTGATTGTGGAAAATCATGCAAGAGAATTCCTAGAAGCATTCAGAGGAGTCAGCACAATTAACGGCGCAATGATGATGTCTCCTCGTATGGTGGTGAAATGTTTGCTAGTAAATTGACAAGATTGCAGAACAACTCAACCCAACCCAACCTAACCTGCGTTTTGCACCTTACAGTTTGTGGTAAACTATGTATATAGGTTGTAACTGGGTTACCTGTCTGGACATTGCCTGGAAACACCCCTCTGCTGACTGCTCCTGTGGCTCCTCCCACAGACCCCTGAATAAAGGGTATCACTGCTCCTCCTCTCAGCCCAGGACAGATACTCAGCATGGACATGTGTCCATTTACTGTTAATAAAATCTTTCAGTATTTACTCTACTTCCAGTCTTTTGGAGTAATTGATAGTGCATCTTACAGTTCATAGGTGCACTTATGGGGGAGTCTAGGACCGCAGGGGGCACAGCCTCAGAATGCAAGGATGTCCCTTTAGAACAGAGATAAGGAGGAATTTCTTTAGCCAGAGGGTGATGAATCTGTGGAATTCATTGCCACAGAGGACTGTGGAGGCCAAGTCATTGGGGATATTTAAAGCAGAGGTTGATAGATCCCTGATTCATTGCCACAGACAGTTATTTAAAATGGAGGTTAATAGATTTGAGAAAGCAGGAGAATGTGTTTGAGAAGGATAATAAATCAGCCATGATCGAATAGCAGAGATCTGATGGGCCGAAAGGCCTAGTTCTGCTCCTATGTCTAATCATGTTATAGTCTTACATACAGTAGGCTGGCACAGCACTATGGTCCAAAGGGCCCCATACTGTGCCCTACTGTTCTATGTTTAATGTTCTAATAAGTTCTGGTATTAAATTTCTCTTCTTCTCCTCCTATATCACAGTGCTGCCACCCACTGACTCTAGAGTAGAAATGAGGTTTGACTCACAAGTACAACAGCTAACTCTGGCACCTAACAATATATTCCAGAACTTTTGATAGCATCACCCCTGGTTGGGATATGACCTACAATTAAATACCATACCAGAATATTAGATACTGCGTCCAAAATAAGAGTTTTCAATGCATTTTGAAATGGGGTAGTGTGACTCAGTTATTCTTGATCTTAATGTTTGAAACATATTCATTTCAGCTATAAGCCTGAAACCATGGGAAATGCAAAAAAATATAGAGCATTTAGTGCAATGCTATTACAGCTCAGGGCATCAGACTTCAGAGTTCAGTTCTGGTGTCCTATGTAAAGAGTGTGTACGTTCACCCCGTGACTGCATGGGTTTCCTCCGGGTGCTCCGGTTTCTTCCCACGTTCCAAAGATGGACCGGTTTGTAGGTTAATTGGTCATTGTAAATCGTTCTGTGATTAGGCTAGGGTTCAACAGGGGGTGGTTAGCCCAGGAGAGCCTGTTCCACATTGTATCTTTAAATAAACTGAAGTAAATAAACTACCACTGGGGCTCAATGAATCAAGAGAAAAGAAGAGCTGCATAGAACAGTGCAGCACAGTACACGTCCTTCAGCCCAGAATGTCACGTTGACTTTTTAACCTGCTCCAAGATTACTCCCCCACAGCCCTCCATTTTCCTATCATCTATGTGCCTATCTACTGTTAAATCTTCCTGGTGTATCTGCCTCTACCATCTCCCCTGTCAGGGTGTTCTGCGTACTTGTGGGGGGAAAAAAGCACAGAAAGAATGTAAGACCGTCGGGGACTCCAATTTGAGCACAGTTCACATTAAAGGGTAAAACAACAGTATGGACTCTTTTTACTCTATATTTAAAAAGTAACATTTAACCATATAGATTCTGTAATTTTCTGATGCTTTATTGTTATATTTTACAATGTTCAATTTCAGAAAATTCTTTTTAACAATTTATAACAAATACTAAGCAAAGGCAATAACTCTAGGAACTATAGACCAGTGAGGCTTTGTCAGTGGGGAGCAAATTAATGGAGAGAATTCTTAGGGACAGGAGGTATGAGTATTTGGAGAAGCATAGTCTGACTCGGGATAGTATGCATGGCTTTGTGAGGGGCAGGTGGTGCCTCATGAGCCTGAATGAATTCCTTCCAAAGAATGTAAACAGTTCAAAGGAATAATGTATGAAGCACTATAAACTTTTATTTGTTCATGAAACCTCAGTTCTTTATTGTCAGGAAAAAAGTCTTTTTTTTCCTGCAGCAGGAAGTCTGACAGGTCATCAGTAGGAAACTCGGCAGCTGACCCTCTCCTTCGCCATCACCACATTCACCTCCTGTGTCAAAGCCAAGTTCAGTGCAAAACTGTCAAATCTAATCATCCGACCACAATCTGTAAAGCACTTGCAGGTGAGTGCTGCAATATTTCATTGATCTTTCCAATTGTATAGCGGAGCCAAGGAACAGAATCAAAAGAGGATGCAGAGGGCTGTAGTCGGTGTTGGGACTGCTTCTTTTTAAGTTGTATGTCAATGACTTGGATGACAGAATTGATGGCCTTGTGGCCAGGTTTGTGGACGATAAGAAGATAGGTGAAGGAGCAGGTAGTGTTGAGGAAACAGGGAGGCTGCAGAAGGGCTGCCTCCAGATTTGGAGAATAGGCAAAGAAGTGGCGAATGGAATACAGTGTTGGAAAATTATGGTCATGCACTTTGATAAAAGGAATAAAATTATGAGCTTTTTCTAAATGGAGAGGAAGTTCAAAAGGGCTGTGGAGTTTTGTGCAGGATTCCCGAAAGATTAATTTGCAAGTTAAGTCTGTGGTGAAGAAGGCAAATGCAATATGAGCATTCACTTTGAGAGGACTAGAATTTAAGAGCAAGGATGTAATGTTGAAGGCCTTGGTGAAGCCTCATTTGGAGTATTGTGAGCAGTTTTGGGACCCTTAGTTAAGAAGAGATGTGCTGACATTGGAGAGGGTTCAGAGGAGGTTCATGAGAATGATTCCAAGAATGAAAGGGTTATCATATGAGAACCAATTGATGGCTTTGGGCCTTTACTTGCTGGAATTTAGAACAACAAGGGGGGATCTCATTGAAAGGCCTCGATGGAGTGGATGTGGAGAAGGTGTTTCCTATGGTGAGGGAGAATAGAACTGGACGGTACAGCCTCAGAATAGAAGGACATCCATTTAGAACAGAATGGAGGAGTTTCTTTAGCCAGAAGTTGCTGAATCTGTGGAATTCACTGCCACAGGGCAGTGGAGGCGAGGTCATTGGGTATATTTAAGGTGGAGATTGATAGGTTCTTGATTAGTAAAAGGTTATGATGAGAAGGCAGGAAAATGGCGTTGAGAGGGAAATGGATCTACACTAATGAAATGGCGGAGCAACCTTGAATAGCCTAATTCTACTCAAATGTCTTATGGACTCAGTGACTCCAGTAGACAATACTCTTGACATGGCCTCTCCTTGTTATTGCCATTGGGGAGGAGGTACAGGAGCCTGAACAGCACACCCAGTGACCCAGGAACAGCTTCTTCTCCTCTACCGCCAAATTTCTGAATGGATCATGAATTTAACCTTGTTATTCCACTACTTATTTATTCTGTAATTTATAATAATTTACCTCTAGCCTAAGCCTCAAATAAGCAGCATCCTTCATTAAGGATCCCTATCACCTAGGACATGCCTTCTATTATCATGAAACAGGTACAGGAGCCTGAAGTCACACCCTCAGTGTTTTAGGAACAGCCTCTTCCCACAGCCATCAGATTTCTGCATGGACAATGAAACCACTACCTTATTACTTTTGATTTCTTTCTGCACTATTCATTTAGAACATAAAACAGTACAGCACAGGAACAGATGCTTAGGTCCACAATGTTGTGCCAAACCAATAAAATTAGTAATCAAGTGACCAACTATGCTAATTCCTCCTGTTTACACAATCTCTATCCTTGCATTTTCCTCAAGTTCATGTGCCTATCTATATGTTTCTAATGCATCTGCCTCTACCACCACCCCAGGCAGCTCATTCCAGACACCCACCACTCCCTGTGTAAAATACATCCCCTCACATAATTTAATTTTTGAAATATATTTCTTATAATTTATAGTTTTTTATTATGCGTTACAAAGTACTGCTGCAAAATAACAAACTTCCTAACATATGTCAGTGACATTAAACCTGATTCTGACTCTGATATTCTCCTCCTGAGTACAGAAATGCCTAGACAGAGTGGATATGGAGAGGATGTTTCCTGTACAGGGGGAGTCTAGGATCAAAGAGCACAGATTCAAACAGAGGGACTTCCATTTAGAATGGAGATGAACAGGAATTTCTTTAGCCAGAGGGTAGTGAATCGGAATTCATTGCCACAGGTGGCTATGGAAACCAAGTCGTTGAGTATATTTAAAGAGGAGGTTGTTAGGTTCCTGATTAGTAAAGGTGTCAAAGGTTATGGGGAGGAGGCAGAAGAATGAGCTTGAGGGGGATAATAAATCAGCCACGATGGAATAGCAGAGCGGAGTCAATGGGCTGAATGGCCTAATTCAGCTCCTATATCTTATGGTCTCCGTACCACTTGCACCATTACTTTGCTTATGAGCAGCAAACAGTCCACTGGGGGAGTGCATGTGTCGAGCAACACCTGTGGGAGGAAAGGAGTTGCTGAAGTCTTGGGCTGCGACTCTGCATTGGGTGTCACAGTAGCAAGCCCTCAGAACATCATCGCAGCACTAGCGACTTGGGTTCAACTCCCTGTAAAGAGCTTGTACTTTGCGTGTGGGTTTCCTCCAGATGCTCCGGTTTCCTCCCATATTCCAAAGGTGTTGAGGTTAGTGCCTTAACTGGTCAAATGGGTGTAATTGGGCAGCGTGGACTCATTGTTGCTGTGCTGTGTCTCTTAAAAAAAAACAAAATTGGGATGGATCCTGTCCTGATGCAGGATTTCAACCCAAAATGCCACCCTTTCCTTTCCTTGCTTGTTGCTTGAGATCCAACAGCAGATTGTTCATTGTCCAGATTCCAGCTGTCCCATGCGTCTCTCGCACGGTGGACTATCAGGAGAATGCCATCAACCTGGTAACTCTCGTCTTCAGGAACCCGAATGGACACTGTCCATTATGCTACAGAAGCACATTCCACAGTGAGGATTATCGTGCAGTAGCTCCCACACAGAGGATTCTCAGCTGTGCATTGAGTTTAGTAATGGCTTCTTCCCTCCGTCATCAGTTTCCTGAACAGTCCATGAACTCATGAACACCACCTTATCAATCCTTTTATGCAGTTTTAATGAGTTTTTTTAATGTCTTGCCCTGCACTGCTGCCACAAAACATGACATAGGTATGTCAGTGGTAATAAAGGCAAATCCCTTCCCACCATTAAGCACATCTACAAGGAACACTGTCACAAAAAAGCAGCATCCATCATCAAGGACCCCCACCATCCAGGCCATGCTCTCTTCTCACGACTACGTCATGCATTCATGGCCCATTCAGAAATCTGATGGCAGAGGGGAAGAAGCTATTCCTAAAACACTGAGTATGTGGCTTCAGGCTCCTGTACCTCCTGATTGATGGTAGCAATAAGGAGAGGGCTTGTCCGTTGTGATGGGGGTCTTTAATGATGGAGCTTTCAGAAGATGCCCTAGACGCTGGGGATCTAGCTTCATCCCATGATGAAGCTAGCTATGTTTACAACCCTCTGCAACTTCCTCCAGTCCTGTGCCGTATCCCTCTATACCATATGGTGATGCAGCCAGTTTGAAAGCTCTCCATCAGCAGAGAGGCCAAACATCCAAGGAGCCAGATTTAAAGTTGGTAGTGAAAGTTGGAAGGGTTATAAAAGGACAAATCTCTTCATGCAGGAAATATCTGGGTTCTGAGTTAGCTACTAGGAAGTGTTGTGGATTCAGGTTCAACTGTAACTTTTTGAAATGGAAGTAATTAATATTTAAAAACAAAGAGATGCAGTAATATGGGCACAATACTGAAATTCATACTGAATGGTTTCTCCTAGAAAGAGCCAACACAACAATGTCACAAAATGGCCTCCTTGTGTGTCACGGTCCAGTCTGTGAAGTCCTCATTCCGGTTCACAGTCTGGTATGTGGATTCTGTACTCCAGTTATTCCGTTTTTCCCTTGTTCCGTTGGGTGCCTTAATTGAGGCACCTGATTCTCGTTTCAGGCTGGCAATATAAATAGCTCTGGAGTCCAGTGATTCCTTGCTGGACCATCCTGGTCAGTAACCCGGTCAGAATCCCCATCAAGTTAATCCACCGCGTCGAGGGCTTGCCACTTCTTGGAGCCTTTTCATGTCAAGATAAAAGAACTGTCTATCATTGTGTGGTTTTGTCTCTTCATGTTCTCATCTCCACTGGGTAGGTCTGGCCATTTGCCACTACCCTGAGAGAGGAACGGTCACAGTGTTTTGTGCCCTGTGTCTAAGAAGAGTCCCAGCTCTATGTCCTGTGTCCATGGAGGGGCCCCGGATCAATGTTCCATATCCTGTGTCTAAGAGTCCCGGCTCTATGTCCTGTGTCCAAGGAGGAGCCCTGGCTCAGTGTTCTGTGTCCCGTGTCTAAGTCGTCATTTTGTCCTCGCTTCTTGGTTTCCCTAGCATCCTTAATAAACATCGTCGAGTTCCTAGTGCAAAGGGTATTTCAGTGTCTGTGTCTTGCATTTGGGTCCGCTGCCATCGCCTTCATATTACAGAGCGGCCCAGCGACACAGACACTTTCGTTAAACTCTCGCCATCCAGGGTGCCCTCTTGTTGAAACCCCCTCCCCCACCCACCCAGGTCGCCGATAATCCGGGCAAGCCTGTTGGATCGCCAGGAGACTCCCATAGAGGGGAGATACTGTTGTCACTGTCCAGTCCATGAAGTCCGCATTCCGGTTCATGGTCCGGTCCATGGATTCCGTACTCCAGTTATTCTGTTTTTGCCCTTGTTCCGTTGGGTGACTTAATTGAGGCACCTGATTCTCGTTTCGGGCTGGCAACATAAATTGCTCTGGAGTCCAGTGATTCCTTGCTGGACCGTCCTCGTCAGAATCCCTGTCAAGTTAACCTGCCGTGTCGAGGGCTTGCCCCTTCTTGGAACCTTTTCGTGTCAAGACAAAAGAACTGTCTACCGTTGTGTGGTTTTGTCTCATCGTGTCCTCATCTCCGCTGGGAAGGTCCGGCCATTTGCCGCTACCTATAGATGGGAACTGCCTCTTTGTGTCCTCGCCTCCGCTGGGTAGATCCAGCCTTTTGCCACTACCATGAGGGTCTCACTGTTCTGTGCCCTGTGTCTAAGAAGAGTCCCGGCTCTATGTCCTGTATCCAAGAAGGAGCCCCTGGTGTCCTGTGTCTAAGTCAAATCTGAGCCTAGTCCAAGTCAAGAGCCAAGTTCCAAGTCCAAGTTGAGAGCCAAGTCCAAGCCAGGTCCAAGCCCAGTCTGTATCAAGTCCAAGCCAAGTTCGAGTCAAGTCCCTGCCAAGACTTGAGTCCCGAGTCATGACCTGAGTCCCTGGTCAAGTTCAAGTCCAAGTCCAAGTCCAAGTCCAAGCTGTACAAACTACAAGGAAAGCTCACCAATGCTTCTACTCTCTGAGGAGGCTGAAGAGTGCTGGACTTTGCACATCCATACTCACGTCATTCTACAGATGTGCGGTAGAGAGCATCCTTACAAGTTGAATCTGCTTCGTATGGAAACGTCACTGCGGTAGACAGGAAGGCTCCAGAACAGGTAGTACTCCCTGCTCATGGACTGTTTGTCCCACTCCCATCAGGGTGAAGGCTACACAGCATCCACACCAGGACCACCAGACTCAAAAACAGATACTTTCCCCAAACAGTGAGGCTGATCAACACCTCCAACACCAACTAAAACCACCACTAATTTACTATTTCCTGTCAATTACCTTATGTACAGCCTATTGTTACTTTATGGACATACAATAAATTAACGCAGAGAAGCTACCTTATTTATTTATATTTATTGTGTTTTATTATTATTACTGTGTTCTTTATCTTTTGTGGGTTTTTTGTGCTGCATCAGATTTGGAGCAATGATTATTTTGCTCTCCTTTACACTTGTGTTCAGGAAATGACATTCGACAATCTTGAATCAGGCTACGGTTAAGTAGGTGGGTTGCTGGGTGGTGGAGCTTGTTAGGCGGGAAGGGTGTGTTCCACACTGAATCTCTAAATAAAATAAATAAATAAGAGGAAAATAAATAGTCTAAGAGTCGTGTGATGAGAAGAAGACGGGAAAAAATAATAGCCCAAGCAGAGAGACGAAATAACTTGATTCGAATGAGGAAGAGAGGAACAAACGTATAATTTCATGAATCAAGGAACAAAAGCACTAAACTCAAAATTTTAGTTTTTATTTTACTCACACGCAAATATTGTAAGATTTCATTCTGCAGGATGAAATAATATTAAGTGAATAAGTTTGATGAGAGGCAGGTGGGACAAACACTGCTGTTATCACGCACATAGACTCATTTCGCAACATAGGGAATTAAGGCATACAGTTTTAAACATTTTCACATCATTTTAAAGCACCAGACAAGTTAACATAACAGTTCACATCCAATTTTTACCAAAACATTTCTTAATATTGCTCCTTAGTTATTTAAATTAATTCCTTTAATCTATTTAACTAATAATTCAATCAGGTCAAGAAAGGTCAAGGAAGTTCACTATTGTGGAAATGGGTGTCATATTTTTAAGAACAACTGTTACATTTGAAGCTCTAATTTTAAACACGAATGCACGTAACTGCACTTAATACAAGTTAATAGGTGTACAAATATATGTGCCAAAAATGATTGGTTATACGAATCTGTTGCAATTTATGTTAGGAAGGGCTAAAACATATAATGAAATATGTAGCAACAGCTCTTCAGAGTTATTTCTGTTTTGAGGCCACAATGTACATTAATTTCAATGAATGCTATTTTTACAGAATACTAGGATGACAAAGGTGATGGAGATTAAGGAGGATTAAGGTGGATTCCGGTTCATCTATAACTCTATGAAGGGAGATTGAATAACTTGTAAAAGTGAAAAGATGTAGAAATATGGGGAAAGTGCTGGCCTTCATGCTGAATGGTTTGTCCTACAAAGAGCCAACATAACTATGATGGGGCAAATGGGCCTCTTTGTGATCTGTAATGGTGTAGAGCAGCTGCACATCAGGTCTTGGAGTGTGATTGTTCTGACAATGGATATTGACTTGCGCCTTAGAAGTTTCTGTTGTAGAAAGGCAGCCCTTCTTTTTGTTGCTTCTTGGAACGAGATGTGAGCCCAAAAAATTAAATTTTAGAATCCATTTTCCTTGAAATTGTGGCTTTCACTAATATTTTGGTGTAAAGATAATCCATTTGTACACGCAATGCTGGAGGAACTCAACAGGTCAGGCAGCGTCTATGGAGCGGAATAAAGACACATTCTTCAGGCCGAGACCCTTCGTCGGGTATGAAATGTCAACTGTTTATTCCTTTTCAAAGATGCTGCTGGACCTGCTGAGTTATTCCAGCATTTTGTATGTATAACTCTGGATTTCCAGCATCTGCTGGATCTCTTGTGTCTATGATGCCCTCTCCGTTGACTTCAGACTGACAAGACAGAGATTACAGTGTTCACACACACTGTGCATTTCAATCCCATTGTTTCAGAATGCTCTTCGCACCTGATTGATTTTATTCTGCTCAATACAAATAGACTAATTTGTCATGCAGCATCTAAGCTAAATGCAGACTCCACCATGCAGAATCAACATGGCTGATTTATTATCCTTCTCAACCCCATTGTCCTGCCATTCTTCCTGTAGTCTTTGATGTCTTGACTAATCAGTAGAGCTGTGGAAAGTTGTAAACTCAGCCAGTTCCACCACGGGCACTAGCCTCCCCAGCATCTAGGACAACTTCAAAAGGTGATGCATCAAAAAGGCATCATCCATCATTAAGGTCATCCATCAACCAGGATATGCCCTCTTCTAATTGCTACCATCACAGAGGAGGTACAAGATCCTGAAGACACACACTCAACACTTCAGGAACAGCTTCTTCTCCTTCGCCATCAGATTTCTGAATGGATAATGAACCCATGAACACTACCTCACTATTTTCCCCTCTCTTTTTGTAATACTGATTTAATTTTTTTTTATATTTACTTATTGTAATTTATAGTTCCTGTTATATATTGCAATGTACTGCTGCCACAGAACAACAAATTTCATGACATATGCCAGTGATATTAAACCTGATTCTTATAATCTGCTTTAAATATACCCAATGAACTGGTCTCCACAGCCATGTGTGGAAATGAATTCCACAAGCTTGCACCTCTGTTCAAAAAGATCTTGTTTGATCATAGCTTTAATTCTACTTTACTGCCCAGTTCCTATAAACCTCAAATACCTTGCAGTACACAGATTATTTCTCTTAGCCCTGAATATATTTAACAACTCAATTTATTAGCACTTCTTTAACACAAGAGGTTCTACAGATGCTGGAACTATTGAGCAACACGCATGTTGGATTAGACTGTATAACTGTTATTTTCTTTGTAGTTTTAACTGTTATGCTTGCTTGTATTTTATATAACTGCTTATATGCATGTAATTGTTTAGAGGTTCCCAGTGGTCACAGTATGTATATGCAAATTATTCAATATGTCCCCGAGTGGTTACAGTTCTTCTGTCTCTCTCTGGAAGTTTCTTGGTATTGCATTATTTGAATAGGGGCTATCTGATTGGTTAGCTCTTATCAACAGATTTGAATGGAATCTGTGGTATAAGAACAGTTGAACATGTTGCTCTGCCATCTTTATTCTTTCCCTGTTCTTTGCTCTTGGCTACTAACCCCTGCTTCACTCTGCTTACAATCCTCTTTATTCTATTAACACTTAATAAAGTGATTGCGAAGCAACAGTTTTATGCTTCTTTTTTAGCTTATGAAAGAAGATTGGATCAAAAACATCTGAGTCCATCACACACAAAATGCTGAAGGAATGCAGCAAGTCAGGTAGCATTACCATAAATGCAGCCTGGCCTGCTGAGCTCCTCCAGTATTTTGTGTGTATTATACTTAACAGCATTTATACTGAATAATTTGACTTTATTGTGCTTTCTATGTTAATAATTTCACGCTAAGTTACTCTTATTTGAATCTTGGTGCAGCGTGACAGCCTCTGCTGGAAGTTACCACTGAGCAGCATGTAGAGAAGTGGGTTAAGGCTGCTGCTGGCATAGCTGAGGCAGATGGAGGTATAATAGATGATGAAGTACATGGCGGTCGGCTGAGTGATTTTGAGATTCATCAGCTGCAACACATGGTATGGTGCTGAACTCACCACAAGCACGCCCACCAGAACCAGGACCATTTTGGTTAGTTGCTTCAGCCGTGCTCTGGGTATAGTTACGTCATATCTAAACAATAAACAAATAAAATGATTTATATAAATGCAGCCCAACTCACTTCCTTCATCTGTGTACAGCCTGAGGTCGGCGGGGGGGGGGGGGGGAGAAAGCTGTTTCTCATCCTAATAGTTCTTGCTCTAATGTTATGGTGCCCTCTACCATCAGGCAAGAGGTATCATGGCACTAGGACAAGAAGTGTTAGGATGGGAAATAGCTTCTTCCCCCAGGCCAGAAGGCTACTGAACTCCCTGCCACCACCCAAGTCTCATCATGTATGAAGGACCAGTAGAGTTATAATGCTTACTTTGTAACTAGTATTGTATATACACCTTATTATTTGTTAATTTTTGGGGGGGGGGTTAACATTACTTTATGTGTTGTGTATGAGTTAGATGTATTGTGCACCTCGATCTGGAGGAACATTGTTTCGTTTGTTGGTATAGATGTGTACGGTTGAATGACAATAAAGTGAACTTGAACTGTGTGAGGACAAAGCTATTCTACTTTAAGGATGAAGTAAAAATCACTGAGAGGATCACTGGGGTCTCCCTCCCCACTACTTGTAGACAAAGGGCCCAAAGCATTGTTGAGGCTCCCTACTACCCATCCACTGCCCCCCCCCCGCAAATCTCCCCCCCCCCTGCAAATCTCCTTGACCCTCTACCATCAAGAAGGAGGTACAGGAGCATCAGGGCTGCACTGCCAGACTGGGTAACAGCTTCTTCCCTCAGGCTGCAAGTCTAATGAATACCCTGCCACCACCGAGGTCTCGTCACTAGGACAGCGAGCTGTTTACTGACTACCTGTGCCTCACAAGTAACTTATTTATGGTAATATTTTGTTTTATCTGCTGTGTGTGATACATATCTTGTGGATGCACCGTGGTGTGGAGAAACATTGTTTCGTTTGGTTGTATATATGTACAGTCAGATGGCAATAAACTTGAACTTGGATTGATTAGATCTTACTGGCAGGGTCTCCATAACTGGACTGATGAGCTACAGTTTCCCCACAGACCGGAACACGTAGTTCTGGTCTCCTGTTCTCACTTGAGTGAGTGTGAACTTGTGGGGTTCAGAGGGCACAGATAAATCTCAAACAGCAGACAAAAGCAATTTCTGCACTCCTTTTATGTCGGGGCCCAACCTCTCTCAGAAGCACTTTCTCAACATGACTGCTAGCTGTTCTGGGCGCCAGGGTGGCGGAGCAGTTCGTGCGGCGCTATTACAGCTCAGGGCGTTATGAAGTTCCGAGATCAATTCCAACACTGCCTGTAAGGAGTTTGTAGGTTCACCCCATGACTGCATGGGTTTCCTCTGGGTGCTCTGGTTTCCTCCCACAGTCCAAAAGTGTACCGGTTAGTAGGTAATTGGTCATAGTAGATTGTCCCATGATTTGGCTAGTGTTAAAGAGGTGGGTTGCTAGAAGGAGTGGCAGTGGGCTGTAAGAGCCTGTTCTGTGCTGTATCACTAAATAAATAAATCAGCAAATAAACTAAAAAATTGATATATGATACTCTTGTTTATCCCTTAAAAATGGAAATATGAGGAATCTTTGATTTTTACATTGAACATTACTGCTTAATAAAGGCCCTTTGGCCCACAATGTTGTGCCAACCTCCTTATACCCTACTTAAGATCAATCTCACCCTTCCTTCCTACATAACTCTCCATTTTTCTTTCATCCATTTGCCTGTCTAAGAGTTTCTTAAATGCCCCTTAAGGTACTGTATGCGTTTCCCCCACCACCCTAGGCAGCACGTTCCATGCACCCACTACACTCTGTATAAAAAAATTTACCTCGGACATCACGTGCCCCCCCCCCATACTTTCCTGCAAGCTCCTTATTATTATGCCCCTTGTATTAGCCATTTCTGCCCTGGGGAAAGGTCTCTGGCTGTCCACTTCACCCATGCAATATTTACTTTTCTTTTCAGCTGTGCATTGAAGATCAAAACAACTTGCCTGTCAAGAAAACTTTGTTCTACTTTTCCGCTGCCCTCTCTCACTCTAAACTAACATCTTCTGAACTTGCAGTGCTCATCTCACTGGGAACCCCTCCCAGCATTGAAGTTTGTTTAATGTCATTCCCAGTACACAAGTGTGAAGGAGATCAAAATAATCGTTATTCCAGATCCAATGCAGCACAAAAAAAGCACAATAAGATAAATAATAAAAAACATAGCAGATATACAGTAAATCTTTAAGATAGCTTCTATACAGTACATAGATTGATTGTAGGTCCATGAAGTGACGCTGGGCACAGGAGTGTCTGTACATAAGGTGACTCTGACAGGAAATGATAAAGTAGTGGGTGATGGGGGTGTGGAGTGGGAGGAGGTGTTGATCAGCCTTACTGCTTGGGGAAAGTAACTGCTTTTGAATCTGGTGGTCCTGGTGTGGATGCTCTATGCAGCCTCCTCCCTGATTGGAGTGGGACAAACAATCCATGAGCTAGGTGAATAAGATCCTTTATAATGCTACTGGTCCTTTTCTGGCACCTTTCTGTATATATGTCCTTGACGGCAGGTTGGCTGGTGCCAGTGATGCGTTGACCGACCATCAAACTTATCGACAAGGTGTTTAAGATCAATTAGCGATAAATGCCAGCAACACTCACCTTCCTCGAGTTAAAAAATCCTTAGCTGATCAACAACAAAGATACAATCTTCCATTGCTCATTTTCTCATTCTATGTATTAAACACGTAATTTACCTTCCATTCCTCTTGTTTTCCTGATAAATGTCCGACGTGTAACACAGAATCAAGACGTAGCAAATGAGTATCAGTGGTAAAGGAACGAAGAAAGAAGTTAAGGTGTGATACAACGTATACCTGTAATAGGACCGGAGAGAAGCATATTAGTTTTAACCATTATTTTAATCGGCGCTTGCCCAAAGTTCTGCAGTTGTTTTGTTGTTTTTGTTGCATGTTGTATCCACCACCATAAATTTCTATTACATGTAAATGTATATCAAAGTTCCAAGTGAGTTTACTATCAAAGTATATTACCTTGGAATTCATTTTCTTGCAGGCTTTTACTGGAGAAATAAAGAAATACAAAGGAATTTATGAAAAACTGTACAAAACAAAGACTGACCAAGGATCAACTTTATTCCCCATGTACATTTACATGTATTAGGAATTTGCTGTGGTGTGTTGGCGCAACATGCAACAGAAACAACATTCAACAGTTATAAAGAATTACTTACAAAAATAAATCTAGAGGTTAAAGATAAAGGAGGTAATAGATAGAGGGGTAGGTGGGGTGGCTAACTAGAATGGATGACAAGATTAACTGCCCTGGGGGAAGAAATTTAAGATGGAGCAAAGTTTTTTGAATAAACAGTGTTCAAGATGTATTGGACGAATTAGGTTACATGAAGATATGGGATAGAAGCAGGTATTGGCCATTCTGTCTGCAATCTTATCCTGTCACCCAGTAAGATCATGGTGAAAAGAACTGTGACTAACTCTGTAACTTTTCACACCCCCGGTTTATCAATTACATCTACTTCTGCCTCAAAAATATACAAAGACTCTGCTATCGCAGAGGAAAAGAAATAAAATATTCTAAGAGAGAGGGAGAAAAGAACCACAACCTCGGTTTTAAATGGTTTCCTTACTTGTACTTTTGCATTTGGTAGCTAATGACCAAAATGGGTTAGGTTAAATAGTCGACACAACATCGTGTGCTGAAGGACCTGTATTGTGCTGTAATGCTACTACACTATACGTTTTTAAATCAAGGTGTAGTTGAGGACAGACATCTTTAGTGAGAAGCTGAGTAATCACATAAAGTAGAAAGTTACAAGGAAGAGTCAAGGTTAGATGAAGCAGAAGGGGATGAAATTCATCAGGAACATAAACAGCAGATTGGAGGGTTCGGCTCAGTGCTTTTCATCTCTACTATAGATTCAATCTGACCCACCCTCTATCTCATCACAGAACAATACACATTCAAAACACACCAAATGCTGTTGGAACTCAGCAGGTCAGGCAGCCTCTATGGAGAGGAATAAACAACAAGGTGTGGCGGTGAGGGCAATCAACTTAGAGTGCAAGCGGCTGCCAATCAGGTTCGATTCCCGCCACTGTCTGTAAGGAGTTTGTATGTTCTCTCTGTGGCCACGTGGGTTTCCTCCGGGTGCTCTGGTTTCCTCTCGCAGTCCAAAGACATACAGGTTAGGGTTAGTACTTTGTGGCCGGGCTATGTTGGCACTGGAAGTGTGGCAATGCTCGTAGACCGCCCCAGCACAATTCTGTTTTGGCCATTGATGCAAGCAACACATTCCACCGTATGTTTCGATGTACATGCGACAAATAAAGCTCATCTGTCATCTTTAACTCTCTCTAAGCAGTCGACATTTCGGGACGAGATCTTTAATCGGGACTGGAAAGGAAGAGGGAAGATTCCAGAATAAGAAGGTGTGGAGAGGGGAAGGAGTACAAGGTAGTATGTGGCAGGTGAGGGGAAGGAAAGTGGGTGGGATCTGGAAGTTCTAACAAGGCAAGGGTTAAAGTAATGTCCAGGCAAGGATAGTTGACCGACAGCATGCAGTCGGCCTGGGTAAGAAAGCTCTTTGAAGAACATATCTCCCCCATTAGCCCAGCATGAAGCCAGAGCTATTTGGCATACTGAGACAAGATGAGGATACAAATGAAGCATTTTAGGGTGACACTTACTATTGGTCAGTTATTTTACCATTATTAGCATTTAAGCAATTTTATTGGGTATTAACATCTTATTATCATAATATAATTGGTGATTGATTATGCAAATAAGGAATGTGAATATCCACAAGATTACCAATTGGTGAATATCTGTATCCAGTGAGTCAATTTTTGTTTAAAAATGGCGTATCTTTGTTCAGACTTCTGAGCAGTTTGATGACGGGGCCATGCTGGTCTCCTTGTGCACGTAAATAAAGTGATTGAGGAATGAGTGTGAGGTTATTTTTTTAAAATTTATTTAGAGATAGCGCAGAGCACAACCTTCTGGCCCAATGAGCTACAACACCCAGCAATCTACCTTATTTACTGTTACCTAGTCACAGGACCAATTAATCTACTAACCAATGCGTCTCTGCACTGTGGGAGAACACCCATGTGCTCATGGGTAGGATGTACAAGCTTCTCACAGGTCCAGCATCTGAATAGAACTTTGAATTCAAATGCCCTGAGCAGTAATAATGTCCTGTTAAGCGTTGTCAGAGACTACTTAATCATCGTGGTAACATAGCAGTTAGTGCGACGCTATTACGGCTCGGGTGTCAGAGTTCAGAGTTCAATTCTGACGTCACCTACGAGCAGTTTCAACACTCTCCTCGGGGAATACATGAGTTTACTTTGGGTGCTCTGGATTCCTCCCACAGTCCAAAGGTTAGTAGGTTAATTGGTCATTATAAAGTGTCCCGCAATGAGAGTGGGGTTAAGTCAGGGGTTGCTGGGCAGCATGGCTCGAAGAGCCTATTCCGTGCAGTATCTCTAATAATCGGGGACAACACTCCCATCTTTTCCCTGTGGTTTGCAAATGATTTCCCCCCATGTGTCTGTCCAGTTCTTTTTTTTAAAAAAAGCTCCGACTTCCACCAACCTTACCAGCAGAGAGTTCAATTCAAACTTGATCATGGATGCTTCTGGATGCAATGTTTTTAGGTTTAAGTGTAAACCCTAGAGTGATTAAAAAGATGCACGTCAAGCATTTTCGGCAAAGCGCTTCGACCATACGACAGAGGAACAGAAGGGGATTCGACTCAATGAGTCTGCTCCAGCATTTCATCATGGCTCACTTATCTTCCACCTGAACCCCACTCCCCTGCCTTCTCCCCATAACCTTTGAAATCCTTACTAGTGAAGAGCCTATCAACTTCCACTTTAAATGTACGCAGTGATTTAGCCTCTATGGCTGCCAGTGGCAATAGATGCCACAGATTCACTTAGGCATCTTATTTTCAAATACACTTACCAAAGTATGTCCTGGGGTGAAGTCAGATCAGAAGCGCAGCTTTCCAGGCCGTCCTGAAATTAAGTGACTTTTGCGTGCATCCAGGATGGAAGAACCAATACGAGGGAAATTGCCCAAAGACTCACATTGATTTTAATGGTTTTTGACCTGGTTCTGAAACTTGCCAGACTGAATAGATGAACAAGAGCCAGGTACCTAGGAATGAGATATTGAGTAGACTTTCAGAAGCACAGCAGTCATAACTGATTAACTCAGTCTGCATTTGTAAATCATATAAGACAGGGTTTAGTGATATCCTCCTGCCTCTGTTGAAGATATGGAGTTTAACCAAACTCCACAATAGCTATGAGGCGTGTAGATAGAATAAAGGCAAGCAGTAGCAGTGATCACTGGAGATGAGCATGATGTTCTCCTAAGGGGTTGTCTATTGGTGGGTCCTCAGGAGGCTGTAGAGGCTGAACCAGGATCCACATATTCCGCTGCGGTGTGGGCACGAGTAAGTGGTGGCTGTGGTTAGTGGCTGGGCCTTTTGGTTGCTCAGTCCCTCCTTTCACAACTGCCACTTCATCTCTGCTACACAGTGGAGCTTGCTCTCATGTGGCACAGCTCCCTCTTAAGACCACAAGATATGGGAGCAGAATTAGGCTGGTTGGCCCATCGAGCCTGCTCCACCATTTCATCCTGGCTGATTCATTTCCCCCTCTCAGCCTCAACTTCCTCCCTTCATGCCCTGACCAACCAAGAATCCATCAACTTCTGCCTTAAATGCTGTTAAGACCTGGCCTCCACAGCCGCCTGTGGCAATGAGATGGAGAAGAATAGTTGCCTCCTGGACATCCTAATACGACAGAAACCGGACAGCAGACCCAAGTTTAGCATCTATCAGAAACCCACTCAGACGGACTTATACCTCAGCTATACCAGCCACCATCACGCCTCCCAACATAGAGCAGTTCCTTCTACTTTGATTAGCCATGCAAAAACTATTTCAGACCCGGAGAGTCTTCATGAAGAAATAAGACAATTATGCACGATGTTCCTATAGAATGGCTACAAGGTGAAGGAAATTAATCAAGCCCTTAAAAGGGCCGACAGGAAAACCAGGAAACCTAACAATGATGAGGAACCCATCGCTACTGCCCGTCTTCCCTATGTTTCCACAGTTTCTGGAAGGATGGCCAGGATCCTGAAGCAATACTGGATTAATACCACCCACAAACCCATAAGGAAGCTCAAATCACAGTCTATATGGGTCAAAGATGACCTGGCTGGTGTTTACAGGATTCCCTGTGAATGTGGAACACTGTTTATCGGCCAGACAGGACAAACAGTGGAAACCCACATCAAGGAGCACAGGCAACACACATAAAAGTTGCTGGTGAACACATCAGGCCAGGCAACATGTCTAGGAAGAGGAACAGTTGACGTTTCGGGCCGAGACCCTTCCTCAGGACTAACTGAAAGAAGAGCTAGTAAGAGATTTGAAAATGGGAGGGGGAGGGGGAGATCCAAAATGATAGGAGAAGACAGGAGGGGGAGGGATGGAGCCAAGAGCTGGACAGTTGATTGGCAAAAGGGATATGAGAGGATCATGGGGCAGGAGGCCTAGGGAGAAAGAAAAGGGGGAGGGGGGAAAAAGCCCAGAGGATGGGCAAGGGGTATAGTGAGAGGGACAGAGGGAGAAAAAGGAGAGAGAGAAAAAGAATGTGTGAATATAAATTAATAACGGATGGGGTGCGAAGGGGAGGTGGGGCATTAGCAGAAGTTTGAGAAGTCAATGTTCATGCCATCAGGTTGGAGGCTACCCAGACGGAACATAAGGTGTTATTCCTCCAACCTGAGTGTGGCTTCATCTTTACAGTAGAGGAGGCCATGGATAGACATATCAGAATGGGAATGGGATGTGGAATTAAAATGTGTGGCCACTGGAAGATCCTGCTTTCTCTGGCGGACAGAGCGTAGGTGTTCAGCGAAATGGTCTCCCAGTCTGCATCGGGTCTCACCAATATATAGAAGGCCTCATCGGGAGCACCAGACGCAGTATATCACCCCAGCCGACTCACAGGTGAAGTGTCACCTCACCTGTAAGGACTGTCTGGGGCCCTGAATGGTGGTAAGGCAGGAAGTGTAAGGGCATGTGTAGCACTTGTTCCGCTTACAAGGAGCACAGGAATGCATCAGTTTGGGTTACCCGGAGCAACTGGTAGTACCAGAACACTGCTTTCGTAATGGCCGTAGGATTGACTTCAACAGCACAACACTGCTTACTGTTCTGGGACCGCCTGGTGAAGAAAACATTGAAATAAAACTGGAAGAAAAGAATTTTAACAAGACGAAGGTGTTGCTCTGAGTAAGAGCTGGAATTTAATTGTAAACAGGGTGGGAGAGCGAAAAACCTGATTTGGTGAGGACTAATTGATCAGTGCAAAGCAACACATTTCAAAAGATTTAAATATCATAACAAAGAAATGAACTGCTGAAGGAACTGGTATTGTATTTGCATCCTGAGGGTTGCTATCCTAACTGTTAAAATTCAGAATACCAATGATGCTGGATATCTAAAATAAAATATAAAATGCTCAAAAATACCTAGCAGGACAAGTGGAAACTGCAAAGACAAAAAGAACTAACATTTTCAAATTACCAATTTTCAGCTTATGGACTTGAAATGTTAATTCTGTTTCTGAATTTGCATACGCTGCCTGACCTGTTGAATATGTCCATCTTATTAATCAGTTGATTGAACACTGGAGATAATTTCCAGGATGAATCATGTTTTTTTTTACCCTTTCATGTAATGCACATCCCATATTGGAAAGTCCTCAGGAATCCAAAGTGACTGAGATCTCAGTATACAGTTGTTGAGCTTAATATATACTGTGTGACCAGTTTATTAGATACTTCCTGACTTGATAAAGTGGCCACTGAGTGTATGTTCATGATCTTCTGCTGCTGTAGCCCATCCACCTCAAGGTTCAATGTGTTGTGCGTTCAGAGATGCCCTTCTGCACACCACTGTTGTAACACATGGTTTTGGTTATTTAAGTTACTGTCGCTTTCCTGTCAGTTTGAACCAGTCTGGTCATTCTCCTCTGACCTCCCTCATTAACAAGTCTTTTTTTGCCACTGAACAGGTGCTCACTGGATGCTTTTGTTTTTTGCTCCTCATCCCATCAGGTTTTTCGCTTCCCGCCTTGTTTACAATCAAATTCCAGTTTTTGCATCATTTGCTGTAAACTCTCAAGACTGTTGTGCATGAAAATCCCAGGTCCGGCAGTAACAATCATTCAACAGTCAAACTCACTTAGATCACATTTCTTCCCCATTTTGATGCTTGGTCTGAACTACAACTGAACCTCTTGACCATGTCTGCATGCGTTTATGCATTAAGTTGCTGCCACATGATTGGGTGGTTAGATATTAGCATTAACAAGCAGGTGTTACAGGTGTACCTAATAAAGTGGCCACTAAGTGTATATCACACTTACAACCCTGAGGTTCATTTCCTTGCAGGATTCACAGTAAATATAAAGAAACACAATAGCATCAATGAAAAATTGCACACCAACAAGGACAGGTCAACAACCAATGTGCAAAAGACAACAAATATTGCAAATACAAAAAAGAAACCAAAATAATAAGATAGGAAGATAGATATTTAGAACGAATATTGAGAACATGTGTTGTAGAGTCCTTGAGAGTCCAGGGGTGGTGAAATCAGTTCAGATTTTCAATCTGCCTCCTACATGCTAATTTGTTACCAACTTTGATTCGGCTAGCGACAATTGTTGTTGCCCTCGGAGCTGTACTTGGCCTCACTGCCATTAGAGCAGGGGCTAAGCACACACCCTTGTGCACCTGTGCTGATGGTAAGTTAATTAGAGGAACACCAGAGATAATTTTCCAAGATGAATAATGTCTTTTTTTTACAAAAAACTCTTCCAAGTAATGCACATTCCATCTTGAAAAGTCTCCAGGAACCCAAAGTAACCTAGTTTTCAGCGCCTGTTTGTTGAACTTCATATAGATAAATATGGAGTTGTTTCTTTGAATCATTTTTAACATTTGTTAAATGAACAAGTTGTGTTCATGCTTACCTGTCCAGGCTCATAGCTGTCATAATTGCACAAGACGCAACCTGGTTGCAACTGTCCAGTGAGGTGATAATGGTGCAGGCATTGCTGCCAAGCACCCACTCTCCCCCTCGTGCCCACCGATGGATGAGGAATGGCATTCCAATCACATGGACCAAATCCGCCACTGTCAGGTTACAAATATAAATATCTGGGATGGTCCTCCTCGCAGACCTGAAATAGACCCACATATGATCAGCACTGGATTATTTTATTTTTTTATTATTTAGAGATACATTGCAGAATTGGCCCTTCTGGCCCAATGAGCTGTGTCACTCTGCAACATCCCAATTTAACCCTGGACTAATCACAGGACAATTTACAATAACCTACTAACTGGTACATCTTTGGACTGTGGGAGGAAACCAGAGCACCCGAAGGAAATCCACATGCATATGGGAAGTATGTGCAAACTTTCTTACAGAGAATGCTGGAATTAAACTCTGAACTTCGATGCCCTGGGCTGAAATAGCGTCGTACAAACCACTATGCCATTATACCTGCTTCACTGCTTTTTCTCAGCACAGCTTTGTTTAGATAGAATAATGGGAGCAAAATGCCACACAGAATTTCTTTTTACAACAGCACATATTCAGTTAACTCACGGAAGGCAAGTGAAAGCATGAGCAGGAAGGAGAATGCAATGAGACTCCAATGTGACTAAACAAGTTGTGCAAATGGACCAGTCCCTAGCAGATGCAGTTTAGCACGGACGGATGTGAGGATATGCAAAGTGTTTACCCTCAACACTGGTGCCCCACAAGGCTGTCCGCTCATCCCCCGCTCCTCCACTTTCTGTACACTCATGATTATGCAGCCAAATTCTGGTCTAACTCAATGCAGCAGTTTATAAACGGGCTGTTCATTCCTAAACACAAGAGATTCTGCAGATTCTTCTTCCTGACCTGCTGAGTTCCTCCAGCATTTTGTGTGTGTGTTGCTCAACATTTCCATCATCTGCAGAATATCTCGTGTCTATTTTCTACGTTCTGTATTCTTTTAACTACCTTGATGTACTCATGAATTGCCCAAACTCTACCTCACTGAGGCCAAACGGCAGCACTCTGACACCTCCCCTTACTTACCCCTGGAACAGGACCCCACCAAAAAACATCAAACCATTGTTTCCCGCACCATCACCGCCCTTATCAACTCCAGAGACCTTCCACCCTCAGCCGCTAAACTCATTATTCCCACACCCCACACCACTCGGTTTTACCTCCTCCCCAAGATACACAAGCCTGACTGTCCCAGTAGACCCATGGTTTCTGCCTGTTCCTGTCCCACCGAACTTGTATCTGCCTACCTGGACTCCATCTTGTCATTCATAGTTCAGTCCCTCCCCACCTACATCTGGGATACATCCCATGCCCTCCACCTCTTCAATAACTTCCAGTTCCCTGGTCCCGACCACTTCATTTTCACTATGGATGTCCAATCCTTATACACCTCCATTCCCCATCAAGAAGGCCTCAAAGCCCTCCGCTACTTTCTGGATAATAGACCTCACCAGTTCCCTACCACCACTACCCTCCACCGGTTGGTGGAACTGGTTCTCACACTTAATAACTTCTCTTTTGGCTCTTCCCACTTACTTCAGACTAAGGGTGTAGCTATGGGAACTCGCACGGGCCCCAGCTATGCCTGCCTCTTCGTTGGTTATGTGGAACAGTCTGTGCTCCAAACCTATTTTAGTACTGCTCCCCAATTTTTCCTTCGGTACATTGACGACTACATTGGTGCTGCTTCCTGCATCCATGCTGAGCTCGTCAATTTCATCGACTTTACTTCAAACTTTCACCCAGCCCTCAAATTCACTTGGTCTATCTCAGACACTTCTCTCCCCTTTCTCAATCTCTCAGTCTCCACCTCTGGAGACAGACTGTCCACTGACATCTTCTACAAGCCCACTGACTCTCATAACTACCTCGATTACACCTCTTCCCATCCCACCACATGCAAAAACGCCATTCCCTATTCCCAGTTCCTCCGTCTCTGCCGCATCTGCTCCCAGGATGAGGCTTTCCATTCCAGGACATCTCAAATATCCTCTTTCTTTAAGGATTGTGGTTTCCCTTCTACCATCATCAATGATGCCCTCACTCGCATCTCCTCCATTTCCCGCACTTCGGCCCTCACCCCATCCTCCCGCCACCACAACAGGACACAGTTCCCCTTGTCCTCACCTACCACCCCACCAGCCACCAGATCCAGCACATTATCCTCCGCAACTTCCACCACCTTCAACAGGACCCCTCCACTAAGCACATCCTTCCCTCTCCACCCCTCTTCGCTTTCCGCAGGGATCAGTCCCTCTGCAACTCCCTTATCCACATGTCCCTCCCAACGGATCTCCCACCTGGCACTTATCCCTGTAAGCGTAAGTCCTACACCTGTCTCTACACCTCCTCTCTTGCCACCATTCAGGGCCCCAAACAGTCCTTCCAAGTGAGGCAACACTTCACTTATGAGTCTGTTGGGGTCATCTATTGCATCTGGTGCTCCTGGTGCGGCCTCATCTACATCGGTGAAACCCGATGCAGATTGGGGGACCGCTTCGTCGAGCACCTCTGCTCTGTCTGCCACAATAGACAGGATCTCCCGGTTGCCACCAACTCTGCTTCCCATTTCCATTCAGGTATGTCCATACATGGCCTCCTCTACTGCTACGATGAGGCTAAACTCAGGTTGGAGGAGCAATACCTCATATACCGTCTAGGTAGTCTCTAGCCCCTTGGTATGAACATAGAATTCTCCAACTTCCGGTAATTCCCTCCCCCTCCCTTCCTCTATCTCTATGTCACTCTGCCCCTTCCCCCAGCTGCCTATCACCTCCCTCATGGTTCTGCCTCCTTCTACTACCCATTGTGTTTTCCCCTGTTCTTTCTTCACCTTTCCTGCCTATCACCTCCCTGCCTCTACTCCCCCACCCCTTTTTCTTTCCCCTTACTGGTTTTTCACCTGGAACCTACCAACCTTCTCCTTCCCACCCTCCCCCCACCTTCTTTATAGGGCCTCTGTCCCCTCCCTCTTCAGTCCTGACGAAGGGTTCCAGCCCGAAACGTCGATTCATCGTTTCCACGGATGCTGCCCGACCTGCTGAGTTCCTCCGCGTGTTGTGAGTGTTGCACAAAGTTTTTCACTGTGTCTCAGCACACATGACACTAATAAACCAACACCAGGTAGACAGATCAGCCATGGTCTTGTTGAATGGAGGAGGAGGTTTCAAGGGTCAAATGACCTCCTGTACGTGATTTCCTTTGTGTTGTGCTCCATTTCCTTGCAAGGTCAAACATAAACTTTATGCTGAAATAAAAACACAAAATTCTGCAATATTTGATCGGTACAACACTGCGGGCCGAAAGTCCTGTGCCTATGCTGTACTATTCTATAGGATATAGGCGGAGAATTAGGTCATTGGGTCCATCAAGTCTGCTCCACCATTTCATCATAGCTGGCCCACTTTCCCTGTCAGCTCCAGTCTCCTGCTTTCTCCCCTTAACCCTTCATACCTTGACTAATCAAGAACTTAAAACTTCTGCCTTAAATCCACCCACTGACTTGGCCTCCGCAGCCACCTGTGGCAATGAATTCCACAGACTCACCACTCTCCGGCTAAAGAAATTCCTCCTCATCTCTATTGTAAAAGGACGTCCCTCTATTCTGAGGCTGTATCCTCAGGTCCTAGACTACCCCCACCATGGGAAGCATCCTCTCCACATCTACTCTCTTGAGGCCTTTCACCATTCAATAGGTTTCAATGAGATCATCCCTCATTCTTCTAAGTTCCAGTGAATACGGGCCCAGAGCCATATGTTCTATGTTCTAGGCTCTTCGGAGCGCAAAACAGAGTTTTTCTCTTCATCTACCTTTATGATAAATCTTTTTGTTAAACCACCCTTTTACACTTTTTTACTCACTTTTTTTAACCAAAATATACTTTATTCAGAAATAAAATTATGTACAATAAACCATTCAATGTCTGTCAATCCTTTACATATGTTCCCATTACGGTCTCTACATATCCACACTTTTGGCCACCCACGTGGCACTCCGTTGGTTCACCTTTCCACACCATTGTTGAGGGGTATGTACAAGTTAGTAAAATTAACGATAATAGCCACAACAGAATTCTGTGTTGCCCTGTTACACCTCTCACTTATGTGTAAAAGTAAATCACTACTACGCTCAAAGAACTAAACATCGATGTTCATTAATTATTTTACAGATTTTCAGAACAATAGCTCAATTGACTCTCCAAACGCTTTTAATTTTGATTTTCTACCTGATGATTGTAAATAAGATGAAAATATTTCCAAAGAACCCTGTTGAACAGAGAATGCTAATGAATGAAGGAAGAAGAATGGTTTCAAATATGTTGATCAGTTGGTAATCATATAGAATGCTTTCCAACGTGTTTATCCATTCAGATCCATTATTCCAAGCCCAGTGCAGTGCTTGGGACCCATTCATAGCTTATATAGTTCAGATTCTTCGTTCTGTAATAAGTAATAAATAGTATTAGTTCTTGAGCCAATGAAGGATGAACAGCTCAATTAAGGAATAAAAGTAGATAGCCTCCAACTTGATTGCATGAACATGAATTTTTCAAATCACTGGTAATTTTTTCCCCTCCTGCTTCGCTTCCTTCCATGGACCACTCCCCTCTCCTATCAGATTCCTTCTTCTCCAGCCCTTTACCTTTTCCACCTATCACCACCCAGCTTCTTACTTCACCACCCTCCCCCACTTACTTGGCTTCACCTATCACCTTCTAGCTTGTACTCCTTCCCCTCTGCTCCCTTCTTATTCAACATCTTCCCCTTTTATTCCAGTCCTGATGAACGATCTCAGCCTGAAATGTCGACTGTGTATTCACTTCCATAGATGCTGTCTGATCAGTTGAGTTCATCCAGCACTGTGTGCGTGTTGCTTTGGTTTTCCATCATCTGCAAATTCTCTTTTAAGACCATAAGATATAGGAGCAGAATTAGGCCATTTGGTTCATCGAGTCTACTCTGCCATTTCATCATGGCTGATCCTTTTTTCCTTTCAGCCCAATCTCCTACCTTCCACCCATATCCCTTCATGCACTGATCAACTAAGAATCTATTACCTCTGTCTCAAATATAAAGACTTGGCCTCCACAGATGCCTGTGGCAAAGAATTCCACAGATTCACCACTCCTTGGCTAAAGAAATTCCTCCTCATCTCCGTTCTAAATGGACGTTCCTCCATTCTGAGGCTATCTCCTCTGGTCTTAGACTCTCCCACCATAGGAAACATCATCTTCATATCCACTCTGTCAAGCCCTTCCACCATTTGGTAGGCTTCAATGAGGAAACCCCTCATACTTCTGAATACAGGCCCAGAGCCACCAAAAACTCTTCATATGACAAACCGTTCAATCCGAGGAATCATTTTCATGAACCTCCACTGAATGCTTTCCAGTTTCAGCGTATCCTTTCTAAGATAAGGTGCCCAAAACCGCTCACAATACCCCAAATGAGGCCTCACCAGTGTTTTATAAAGGTTCAACATTACATCCTTGCTTTGATATTCTAGTCCACTTGAAATGAATGTTAACATTGCATTTGCCTTCCTCACAACAGACTCAACCTGCAAATTAACTTTTGGGGAATACTGCACAAGAACTCCCAAGTCCTGTTGTGCCTTAGATTTTTGTATTTACTCTCCACTTAGAAATTAGTCAACCCTTTCATTTTTCCTATCTAAGTGCATTACTGTACACTTCCCAATACTGTATTCCATCTGCCACTTCTCTTAATCTGTCTAAGTACTTCTGTAACCTCTCTACCTCCTCAAAACTACCTGCCCCTCCACCTATCTTCATATCATCTGAAAAGTTTGCAACAAAGCCATCAATTCCATCATCCAAATCATCAACATATAACATAAAAAGAATGAGTCCCAACACAAACCCTGTAGGACACCACTAGTCACCAGCAGCCAACCAGAAAAGGCTCCCTTTATTCCTGTTCTTTGCCTCCTGCCAATCAGCCATTGCTTTATCCATGTTGGACTTGTAGCTTGTTAAGCAGCCTCATGTGTGTCAGCTTGTGAAAGACCCTCTGAAAATCTTAGTACATAACGTTAACCAATTCTCCTTTCTCTATCCTGCTTGTTATTTCTTCAAAGAATTTCAACAGATTTTTCAGGCAATATTTTTCCTTGAGGAAACCATGCAACTATGGCCTATTTTATCATGTGCCTCCAAGTACCCTGGTCATCCTGACCAGCCTGTCCACTGAGGACAGACTAATTGGCCTATAATTTCATTTTCTTCTGCCTCTCTCCCTTCTTGAAGAGTGGAGTAAGATGTACAATTTCCCAGTCTTTTACCACATCTTTGTCCCCCCATTACTACCTCTCCAACATCATTTTCCAGCAGTCCAGTATCCACTTTCGTCTCTCTCTTACACTTAATGCACCTGAAGGAACTTGTGGTATCCTTCTTAATATTATTAGCTAGCTTACTTTTGTATTCCATCTTTACCTTCTTAATGTTTTTTTTTAGTTGTCTTTATGTTTTTTTAGTTATCTGAATGGTGGCCGATTAGGAAAAGGGGAGGTGCAACGAGACCTGGGTGTCATTATACACCAGTCATTGAAAGTGGGCATGCAGGTACAGCAAGCGGTGAAAAAGGCGAATGGTATGCTGGCATTTATAGCGAGGGGATTCGAGTACAGGAGCAGGGAGGTACTACTGCAGTTGTACAAGGCCTTGGTGAGACCACACCTGGAGTATTGTGTGCAGTTTTGGTCCCCTAATCTGAGGAAAGACATCCTTGCCATAGAGGGAGTACAAAGAAGGTTCACCAGATTGATTCCTGGGATGGCAGGACTTTCATATGAAGAAAGACTGGATGAACTGGGCTTGTACTCGTTGGAATTTAGAAGATTGAGGGGGGATCTGATTGAAACGTATAAGATCCTAAAGGGATTGGACAGGCTAGATGCAGGAAGATTATTCCCGATGTTGGGGAAATCCAGAACGAGTGGCCACAGTTTGAGGATAGAGGGGAAGCCTTTTAGGACCGAGATTAGGAAAAACTTCTTCACACGGAGAGTGGTGAATCTGTGGAATTCTCTGCCACAGGAAACAGTTGAGGCCAGTTCATTGGCTATATTTAAGAGGGAGTTAGATATGGCCCTTGTGGCTACGGGGGTCAGGGGGTATGGAGGGAAGGCTGGGGCAGGGTTCTGAGTTGGATGATCAGCCATGGTCATAATGAATGGCGGTGCAGGCTCGAAGGGCCGAATGGCCTACTCCTGCACCTATTTTTTTCTATGTCTTCTATTGGTATTTAAAAGCTTCCCAATCCCCTAAATTCCCACTGCGTTTTGCTCTATTATATATCCTCTCTTTTGATTTTATGTTGGCTTTGACTTCTCTTGTTCAACACAGTCGTGTCATCTTGCCTTTAGAATACAATATTTCTTCCTCTTTGGGATGTATATTTCCTGAGTCTTACAAATTGCCTCCAGAAAATCCAGCCATTGCTGCTCTGCAGTCATTCTTGCCAGTGTTCTTTTCCAATCAATTATGGCCAACTCCTTGCTCATGCCTCTGTAATTCCCTTTAGACTACTGTCATAACGATAACACCTATCAGGGTCTTTTCACACTTGCACTTCCTTAGCCCTATTGAAAATGAATCAAAACCTTCAGACTCTATGTCACCTCTTTATAAGATTTGATTTTTTAAAAAAAGAGCAACACCACCCCCTCTGCCTTCCTGCCTGTCCTTTCGATACAATGTGTATCTTTGGACATTAAGCTCCCAGCTATAATCTTCTTTCAGCCATGATTCAGTGATGCCTACAATATCATACATACTCAACTGTAACTGTGCTGCATCTACCTCATTCTCTATACTGCGCACATTCAAATGTAATACCTTCAGTCCTGTATTCACCCTTTTCAAATTTGTCCACATTTTCCCAGACTCATCCTGTTGACCGTAATTTTGCCCTGTCGTCAGCCTCTCCTTGCTAGGAGTCTCACTACACATTGCCTCTGTCTGTAAACCAACTACTGTACCTCATCTTCCACACAATCACTCTAGTTCCCATCCCTCTGCCAAATTAGTTTAAACCCAGCTGAGCAACTTTAGCCAACCCGCCCACAAGGATATTGGGCCACTTTGGGTTCAGATGTAACCTGCCTCTTTTGTACAGGTCATACTTTCCCCAGAAAAGATCCCAATGATCCATAAAACTGAACCCTTGCCCCAATTCTTCTGCCACACATTCACCTGCCAAGTCATCCTATTCTTCCCCTCACTGGCAGGTGGCACAGACAGCAACCTCGAGATTACTACCCTGGAGGTCCTATTTCTCAGTTTTCCACCCAGCTCCCAAAAATCTCTCTTCAGGTCCTCCTCACCTTGTCTACCCACATCATTGGTGCCAATATGTACCAAAACTTCTGGCTGCTCACCCTCCCCGTTGAGAATGGCATGTACCCACTTTGAGACATCCCTGATCCTGGCACCAGGGAGGCAACATGCCAACAGGGTGTCTCTATCACACCCACAAAACCTTGTCTCTGTTCCTCTGACTAAGGAACCTCCTATCACCACTACTGTCCCCTTCACCTCTCTGCTCCTCTGAGCCTCAGCACCAGACCCACTGTCACTGTGGGCACCCCCCCCGCCATAGGTTGTCCCCCTCAAGAGGATCAAAAGTTGAAAACTCATTACTGAGGGGAATGGCCACAGGTGTAAGTACTCAGCATGGGCTGTGCATTTCCCCTCCTTCCCCTGACAGTCACCCAGTTACATGTCCCGTGTAACCTAAGGGTGACTACCTCCCTGTAGCTCCTGTCTATCACCTCTTCATTCTCCTGAATGAGTTGGAGGTCATCAAGCAGCAGCTCCATTTCCTTAATATGTTCTCTGAGGAGCTGCAGCTCGATGCACCTGGTGCAAATGTGTTTAGCTGGGAGACTGGAGGTATCTTTGACTTCCCACGTCCCACACAGAGTACAAAACACTGCCCCGGAGCTATTCCCACTGATCTACTATGCCCTAACAGATGAGGAATGATCAAATAAGAACTGAGAGAGAGTAACTTACAAGACAACTTACCTCACCCAAGTCTGATCTCGCCAAAGCCACTCTAAACCCTGTTGCACTCCAAAAGAATTGCCGCTCACTGGACAGCTGCTCCGTTTGCATCTGAATTGTCTTAAATGGCCCTTTCTAATGAACCCCTCTTGCTGATTGGTTGCTCCTCAACTCAGAGAAACTGCTGTGAAACTCTGCCTTTAAAATCTCGGTTGCCATCCTGAAGATGGGTGGAGGGGATTTTAATTTTGAGGAAGTAGAGAGGCTACAGAAGGACTTAGATTAGGAGAATTGGCAAAGAAGTGGCAAATGGAATATCGTGTTGGGAAGTGTACGGTAATGCACCTTGGTAGATGGAGTAGAAGCATAGACTATTTTCTAACCAGGGAAATTATTCAAAATCTGAGGTGCAAAGGTATTTGGGACTCCTTGTGCAGGATACCCTAAAGGTTAATTTGCAGGTTGAATTGCTGGTGAAGAAGGCAAATGCTATAACAGCATTTATTTCAAGAGGACTAGAATATAAAAGCAAGGATGTAATGTTGAACCTTTATAAAGCACTGGTGAGGTCTCATTTAGAGTATTGTGAGCAGGTTTGGGCATCTCACCTTCGAAAGGATGTGCTGAAACTGGGGAGGGTTCAAAGGAAGTTCACGAAAATGATTCCAGGATGGAACGTCTTGTCATATGAAGAGCATCTGATGGTTCTGGGCCTGTGTTCAATAGAATTGAGAAGAATGAGGGGTGGCCTCATTGAAACCTATTGAATGGTGAAGGTCTTGATAGAGTGGACGTGGGGAGGATGTTTCCTATGAAGGGAGAGTCTAAGACCAGAGGACGCAGCCTCGGAATAGAGTGGTGTCCTTTCAGAACAGAGGAGGAGGAGGAATTTCTTTAACCAGAGAGTGGTGAATCTGTGGAATTCTTTGCCACAGGCAGCTGTAGAGGCCAAGTCTTTATGTATATTTAAGGCAGATGTTGATAGATTCTTGAATGAGCAGGGCGTGAAGGGATACAGGAGAGAAGGCAGGAGACTGGGGCCGAGAGGAAAATTGAATCAGCCATGATAAAATGGCAGAGCAGATCCGATGGGCCAAATGGCCTAATTCTGCTCCTGTACTTTATGGTCTTATGATTAAAGGTAGCTCTTTTTACACAGACAACAGGAATTCTGCAGATGCTGGAAATTCAAGCAACACACATCAAAGTTGCTGGTGAACGCAGCAGGCCAGGCAGCATCTCTAGGAAGAGGTACAGTCGACGTTTCAATCCGAGACCCTTCGTCAGGACTAACTGAAGGAAGAGTGAGTAAGAGATTTGAAAGTGGGAGGGGGAGGGGGAGATCCAAAATGATAGGAGAAGACAGGAGGGGGAGGGATGGAGCCAAGAGCTGGACAGGTGATTTATGAGAGGATCATGGGACAGGAGGTCCGGGGAGAAAGACAGGGGGGGGGGGAACCCAGAGGATGGGCAAGGGGTATATTCAGAGGGACAGAGGAAGAAAAAGGAGAGTGAGAGAAAGAATGTGTTTATAAAAATAAATAACGGATGGGGTACGATGGGGAGGTGGGGCATTAGCGGAAGTTAGAGAAGTCGATGTTCATGCCATCAGGTTGGAGGCTACCCAGACGGAATATAAGGTGTTGTTCCTCCGACCCGAGTGTGGCTTCATCTTTACAGTAGAGGAGGCCGCGGATAGACATGTCAGAATGGGAATGGGATGTGGAATTAAAATGTGTGGCCACTGGGAGATCCTGCTTTCTCTGGCGGACAGGGCGTAGGTGTTCAGCAAAGCGGTCTCCCAGTCTGCATCGGGTCTCGCCAATATATAGAAGGCCGGTGCTCCCGATGTGTCCTTCTATATATTGGCAAGACCCGACGCAGTCTGGGAGACTGCTTTACTGAACACCTACGCCCTGTCCGCCAGAGAAAGCAGGATCTCCCAGTGGCCACACATTTTAATTCCACATCCCATTCTGACATGTCTATCCGCGGCCTTCTCTACTGTAAAGATGAAGCCACACTCGGGTCGGAGGAACAACACCTGATATTCCATCTGGGTAGCCTCCAACCTGATGGCATGAACATCGACTTCTCTAACTTCCGCTAATGCCCCACTTCCCCCTTGTACCCCATCTGTTATTTATTTTTATACACACATTCTTTCTCTCACTCTCCTTTTTCTCCCTCTGTCCCTCTGACTATACCCCTTGCCCATCCTCTGGGTTCCCCCCGCTTGTCTTTCTCCCCTGACCTCCTGTCCCATGATCCTCTCATACCCCCTTTGCCAATCACCTGTCCAGCTCTTGGCTCCATCCCTCCCCCTCCTGTCTTCTCCTATCATTTTGGATCTCCCCCTCCCCCTCCAACTTTCAAATCTCTTACTAACTCTTCCTTCAGTTAGTCCTGACGAAGGGTCTCGGCCTGAAACGTCAACTGTACCTCTTCCTAGAGATGCTGCCTGGCCTGCTGCGTTCACCAGCAACTTTGATGTGTGTTGCTCTTTTTACACAGCCCTGATGTGGATTGTTCAAGAGAAAGCTGGTACAAGCTCTGCTTTTAAATACTTTTTGTTTAGGAATAAACAGCCTGATTATAGGAGTAAAATCAAACTAACAGCATATTTAAATTTTAGATTAATTTGCCAAATACAAGATCACTGAAACTTTAAGTCTAAATTGGGAAATGTAATCAGGCTAAATTATTCGGCAAATATAAAAATAGGAGATTCTGCAGATGCTGACTAAAGAGTCAACGTTTCAGGCTGAGACTTTAGGGTCTGCACAGGCAGGCAGCTCCCAGTCAACATCCAGCTAACAGGAGTCACCTACCACTTGTTTCCACCTCATTACCTGCAGCCTATTTAAATGCAGTTCTCATCCACAGTCCTTGTTCATCCATCCTCAACCAGTTACTCCAAGCCTTCAGTTGCCCTAATGCCTTGTCGAGTTAAGCATCAGTCCCCTCTTGTTTTATGTTCCCTCCCCCCCGCCCCGCATGTTATTTTGTACGCTTATTATTATAAGTTATTGCTCACCGCTATTGCGTCTCCACTGCTGCGTTTGGTTCAAGCCTCGTCTATATTTCCTGACAGAGACCCTTCACCAGGACCCTTTACCGCAAATAATAAAGCCTTATGAGAACTGTGAGTAATCGTTTAACAGGATTTGAAATAGCTACACTTTGTCAATAATAAGAAAACAACTTTGACGCGTCGATTTAGATTGTATTCGGAGGAAAGGTGGTATTGCTCACAGATACTGCGGTTTTATTTCGCGCCAAATACATCTTGTCAGGCTCATCCTCAAAATTGCATTCCTAGTCCATCGTTGTATTTAAGTTTGCTTGCTACTTTGACGGCTAACGGATTTGATTGAGATTAAAGGGGAAACAGTTAATAAAATCCAGATTAAGGTAAATAGACCCGTTTAAGGGAGTCGAAGGAGGCGGGAGAATGGGGTTGAGCGGGTAATAAATCAGCCATGATGAAATGGCGCTGCAGACTCGATGCGCTAATTCTGCTCTCTTATGGGTTTATAAACTCGTCCGGCTAATTCACTTTCATGAAAATTTGAAATGATCCATAACCATCTAGCGTCGAGCCCCGGTGATTGAGCGCTGGCTGCACTCTCTCTCTCTGATTTTCCAAGCATTTTTCTCGCCCATACGCTGCAGGCAGGAAGATGAGACAATGAGCCTGAGACGAAGGGATCGTGGGAGTGCACAATGTGCCGGACTTCCTTCACCCGTCTCCCGTTTCATAGTTCCGAGGAATTCCGGGCCATGTCCGTGCCAGAGAAATTGAAGTCGAATGTGAAACTCTGGAAGTGTGGGAGGAATTGTTCAACTGAGTTTGTAGCTTGCCATTAACATCCCAATGCCAAACTTAACATTGTATTACATCTGAATCATTTCCACCACTTCTGTTACATTGGAATTAATCCCAATCGCTCCCGTCCCTCATTACAAGTAAGCGCTTCGACGACATCAGTAACACACACACAATGCTGGAGGAACTCAGCAGGTCAGGCAGCGTCTATGGAGAGGAAGAAAACAGTCAGGATTCTATTAAGGGTCTCGGCCCGAACCGTCCGTCTGTTTATTCTGCCCCGGAGATGCTGCCTGACCTGCTGAGTTCCTCCACCATTGTGTGTGTGCTACTCTGGATTTCTGGCATCTACAGAATCTCGAGGGTTTATCACAGGTCATCAATTCTGGCTTGGAAGTGATTTCTAAAACTGCCCTCATTTCGTGTCTCCAGCAAGCATGTACAAACTGGGGAGGGTGAGTGTGGACGGGTTCCCACCGTGGCTGTGTGGTTCACACTCACCAAAAGGCCCAATTTGAAGACCAGGTTCTTTCCATCAGCACGGCCATTTTGTACTATCGTTCGCTCTGGTTGCCCCCCGATCGGCACCGCGACCGAGGAGGAACAGTGGGCGGAGGTGGCAGGCCGCAGGCGGGTTATAATTTCAGTAAAAACGCCATTATCCCGACACTGCACTTCGGACCTACAACAAAGGAACCTGCTTTCTGTTGCAGAAGTTCCGTTTAATACTCAAAGACATCTTCTCAACTAAGTGCCCTTGATTATTTTCTTCTGGCGCAGTGTATATTTAAGGGCAAGAATATTCTGACGGGAGTGCAGTTCATAAAAAAATCGGAAGCTGCTTTATTATCACTGTCTTGTATGAAATTTATGGATGACGGGTCTCGGCCGCAAATGTCGACGGTTTCTCCCCCCCATAAATGCTGCCTGACCCGTTGAGTTCCTCCAGAGTTTTGTACATGTTACTCTTATGTGAAATGGGTTGTTTTGCGATAGCAGCAGCGTCCAACGACATCAATCACAATAGTGGAAAAGGAAGGAATAGCCAAGCAGTGTACATTAACCTACGCAGGGCAGGCTATGAACGTCTACAAATCAACACTCACAACACGCTGGAGGAACTCAGCAGGTCGGGCAGCATCCGTGGAAAAGATCAGTCAACGTTTCGGGCCGGAACCCTTCATCAGGACTGTAGAGGGAGGGGGCAGAGGCCATATAAAGAAGGTGGGGGGAGGGTGGGAAGGAGAAGGCTGGTAGGTTCCAGGTGAAAAACCAGTAAGGGGAAAGATAAAGGGGTGGGGGAGGGGAAGCAGGGAGGGGATAGGCAGGAAAGGTGAAGAAAGAATAGGGGAAAACACAATGGGTAGTAGAAAATCCTGAAATTCTGTGTGGCATTCCTGCGGCGTAGATCTGAGACCTGTAATACTGTAATTTAAAAAAGAGAGACTCGAGTTCATGAATTTACGAGGATAGGTTGAGTTGTTCGCTTTTCTCTTTGGCGTGAGGGAGGATGAGATGCGATTTGACGGCGATTACACGAGATTATAAAAGGCACAGATCGAGTGGATAGTCAGAGGCTTTTTCCCTGGGCAGTTAAGGCTAATCCGGGGGTGGGGGGCACGATTTTAAATGGTTGGATGAAAGTATAGGGGAATGTCAGGGGTTAAATTTTATTCTTACGCAGGGGGTAGGTGGGTGGAACGCCCTTCCAGGGGTAATGGTGGAGGCAAATGCATCAGGATCATTTAAGAAACTCTTAGGGATGGTAGAAAAATGGAGGGCTATGTTGAAGGGAAGGGTTAGGTTAGAGAAGGTTAAAAGGTCGGCATGTCATCATGGGCCGAAGGGCTTGCGCTGCTCCGTGTTCCCTGATCGAGGATTATGGCACGTGTTTTAATGTGACTGGTTTGTTGATATTCCGCGGAGGACCGCGATTTTTTAAACATTAAAGCATTACCCAATGCTGCCAACGAACATGGAAGATGTGAGTCCGATTGCAATATTTGAGAGAAGTTTGGATAAGTGCGTGGATGGGAGGGGTATGGAGGGCTTTGTTCCGGGTGCGGGTCGATGGGATCAGGCAGAATAACAGTTCGGTATCGACTGGATGGGCCGAAGGGCCTGATTCTGCGCTGAAGTGCTCGTGGCCACTCTCAGCCTAAGTATCCGCTTCACATGAATAACCTGTTGGCCAGGGAGTGGATGGAAAGTGTCATTTGTTAGCATGGGATAGACTCCGTGGCGCTATCGACGATGTAGTGATTTCAGGTTTACCGATTAATCATAACCAAATACTCGGTGCATGTAAAATATTTGAATAAGTTTTAAAAAAGTCATTTTAAAAAGTTCAAACGGAAACAGTTACGTATCCACCAATAGTTTTATCTCATTGAAAGATCTCTAGATAGACCCTAATTACAAAGTATAAAATAAGACACACACAATGCTAGATAACTCAGCAGGTCGGGGAGCATCTCCGGAGAGGAATAAACAGTCAACGTTTCGGGCCGAGACCATTCATCAGAACTGGAAAGGGAGACAGCTTGCTGAGTTCCTCCAGCACTTTGCATGTGCTGTTGAAGTTTTCCAGCACCTGCATCACCTCGTGTTTAGTAATTCTCTCCTTACCTGTTTGACGCCAATGAGGATTTATAAATTTTTTTAAAATTGGCTTGCGTCTGTTTTCTTATCGGCTTGACTTTCGAAGATGGAGAGAAGTAGTTTCCAGCAGGAAGCTGGTACTGTTGCAACCTCTATGCTCAGTGTGTGATAGGGGTATACATACCTTCTCTTCTCACGTCACCTGAGGAGTAAGAAGAGCGAGAGCTCATTGGACTGGTCCCGGGCGCTTCTTGCGGGGGCGGGGGCGGGGATTCAGCGAGTCCGGGGCCAGGAATGGGGCAGGCAACTGGCACCTCCCCTCTTGTTTTTAAATATAATTTTCTAAAACTAAATGAAGATTAAAAACTGAAATACTTTTGCTTGGTCCCAAAGACAAAAGAGATAAATTTAGGAACTTTGCTTCCCTTGTAAACACAGCAGGAGCAAGTCTGGATGTTGTCCTTGATTCATATTTGAATTTTAAATCCCTCATATACTAAATCTGCTTCTAATGATGTTGAAAAACTAATTAGCGACTGTACATTAAATAGACTAGATTATTGCAATATACTTTTCACTATCCCTTTAAAGCAATCTGATCAGAACACCACTGCTAGACTTCTAACTAAAACCACGATGAAGGAACATATCTTTTCTGTCCTAGCTACTCTGGATTGGCTTCTAGATAAAAGAATCAATCTGGGATTGATTTTAAATTTGTCTTCTTTTCAATGTTCTCCATGGTCTGGGACCAAAGTACATCATAGAATCATTTTCGTTTCATTATACTGCTCGAGCTCTCAGATCTCAGATCTTCTTCCGCCGGTCTCTTAAATTTAAACTATCTCCTTCAAAAGATAATTGGCAGGTCAGCTTTGTTGAACTACACTCCTAAACTGTGGAATTAAAGACCTAAAATTATAAGGCATGTAGACTCAGTTGACACTTCTAAATGCCAGCTCAAAACCTATTTATTTAATCTTGCTTTTATCTAACATCTTTTTGTCTTTTATTTCCATGTTTGCACTTTATCCCATTATAAAACACTGAACTATGTTGTTTGTATGAAAAGTGCTCTATAAACTAATTATTATAAGACCGTAAGATATAGGAGCAGAATTAGGCCATTTGGCCCATCGAATCTACTCTGCCATTTCATCATGGCTGATCCATTTCCCTCTCAGCCTCAATCTCCTGCCTTCTTCCATAACCATTCATGCCCTGACTAACCAAGAACCTATCAACCTCGACCTTAAATATATCCAATAACTTACCTCCACAGACACCTGTGGCAATGAGTTCCACAGATTCACCACTCCCTAGCTAAAGAAATTCCTCCTCATCTCTGTTCTAAAAGGATACCCTGTCTTCTGAGACTGTGTCCTCTGGTCCTAAGGTAGAAGGAGATGAGTTATTAACTTCAAACTTTCTGCACAATCACTCAAAGAGTTGAACTGCACGTGCATGTAACAAGAGCTGTATAACTCATCTCCTACCTTAGGCCATGAACTTATCAATCACCCCTGCTGTGGACCACTTTCTGGAGGTCCAAGATACCGGCTTCTACAAAGAAGGGATCCGTATGCTCCACGACCGCTGGACTAAGTGTGTAAATGTAGGAGGGGACTATGTTGAAAAATAAATGTGCTAGGTTTTCTAAAATTGACTCCTTCTACCTTTGGCCACGAACTTGACAATCACCCCTGGTACGTTCAGACTTCCTGTCTTGGACCCTGGTTGCATGCTCCAAGTTGAAGGTGCAGTGGTGTTGTTGCCTCAAACTGCAAAGTGCTTTTGCATGTTGCCTGGTAACTGGGAAGCTGCAGGAGTGATTGTATGGCCCCTGGAGAGAGCATTTTAGTCCTGATTGATTCCCGACCTCAACACCATCATCTTGAACCACATAACGAAAGGTTTCCTTCCACAGTCCAAACACATATGAAATATGTTGTTTTGCAGCAGTCCAGTGTAATGCATAAAAAATCTATAAGTTGCAATAAGAAATATATAAATAAATAAGTAGTATGAAAATAGAGCCAGAATAGATCTGTAATGTTCATGGGTTTATGGACCATTCAGAAAATAGTGATGCAGATATTCCTGAGTGGTGGTGACGGGAAAGATGTTTTACTTTCAGATATTTCTCATTTTTAACATGTTCATGGTCCAGTGTTAGACCATTTGGCCTGTCAAATGTTCAAAGTTCAAAGTAAATTTTATTATCAAACTATGTCACCATATGAGATTCATTTCCTTGTGGGCATACTCAGCAAATCTATAGAATAGTGACTTTATATCAAGGCTTTGCCACCACACGGAGCATCATACACAGCGCAATTTCCACTTCTTTTTTTAAATTTAGAGATACAGTGCAGAACAGGCAATTCCAGCCCAATGAGCCACACAGCCCAGCAATCTACAGACTTAACCCTAGCCTAATCGCAGGACAATTTACAATGACCAAATACATCTACTAGCCCATATGTCTTTGGGCTGTGGAAGGAAATCAGAGCACCCGGAGGAAACTTGCATGCAGACGGGGAGAACATACAAACTTTATTGCAGAGGACGCTGGATTTGAACTCTGAACTCTGCCCTGAGCTACTATGCTACTGTGGCGCCTTGGTAACTTTCCCTTTTGTGCACACCCATCACTTCTCCCATCCCTACCTTCGCTCTCCTGACAACGGAACATCCCTTTCCCAACACAAGTGTGCCTGCACAGCGTGTACCCGTGCACATAGCCGTGGGAATTGAACCCCAGTCACTGGTGCTGAAAAGAGTTCCAACATTTGTTGGGATGTACCATGGCTGCATTACTGCCTAGCACGGAGGCTCCAATGCACAGGATCGCGAGAGGTTGCAGAGGGATGATCCCTCACGGCACAACCCTCCCCACCAGCGAGGACATTTTCAAGAGGCAGTCCCTCAGGAAGGTGTCATCCATCACTAAAGGCCAGCATCAACATCGATGTGCCCCGCTCTCATTGCCACCATTGTGGAAGAGGTACAGAAACTCTCACTCAGTGATTCAGGAACAGCTTCTTCCCCTCTGCCATCACATTTCTGAATGGTCCATGAATACATTATTCTTTCTTTGCACAATTTATTTATTTTGTAATTTATAGTAGATGTGTCTTTTCACTGTGCTGGTGCAAAACAACAAACTTTATGGCTTAGAAGCCAGTGATAATAAACCTGACTATGGTTATTATTTCAATCATTTCCACAGTGTTCCCATCAGGAGGAAACACAGCCAGTCACGGGGAGGGAGAATGTACAAATAAACTCCTTACAGACAGAATGTACAAACTCCTCACTGGTGCTCTGAAGTGTTATACTAGCCCTCTGCACTACCATGCCACCTTACACCACTGAGCCGCTTGGAGGGTGAATACCAAAGACGCACTACCTTAGGGGTGAAGACATTTCTTCTCATCTCTGTCCTGTCCGACCGACCCTCGTTCAGAGGGCATGCCCTCTTCTCATTGCTACCGTCAAGGAGGAGGTACAGGAGCCTGAAGATACACACACTCAACGTTGCAGAAGCATCTTCTCCACCACCATCAGATTTCTGAATGGTCTATGAACCCATGTACATTACCTCACTATTTTTAGGCTCTCTTTATCAGAATCAGGTTTGTTATCACCAGCATGTGACGTGAAATTTGTTAACTTAGCAGCAGCAGTTCAATGCAATACATAATCTAACAGGGAGAGAAAAAAATAATAAATAAAATAAAAGATAATAAATAAACAAGTAAATCAATTACATATATTGAACAGATTATTCAAAAATGTGCAAAAAAACAGAAATACTGTATATTAAAAAAGTGAGGTAGTGTCCAAAGCTTCAAAGTCCATTTAGGAATTGGGTGGCAGAGGGGAAGAAGCTGTTCCTGAATCGCTGAGTGTGTGCCTTCAGGCCTCTGTATCTCCTACCTGATGTTAACAGTGAGAAAAGTGCATGCCTTGGGTGCTGGAGGTCTTTAATAATGGACACTGCCTTTCTGAGACACTGCTCCCTGAAGATATCCTGGGTACTTTGCAGGCTAGTGCCCAAGATAGAGCTGACTAGATTTACAACCTTCGGCAACTTCTTTCGGTCCTGTGCAGTAACCCCACCATACCAGACAGTGATGCAGCCTGTCAGAATGCTCTCCATCGTACAACTATAGAAGTTTTTGAGTGTATTTGTTGACATGCCAAATCTTCAAACTCCTAATAAATAATAATATGCACTACTTAATTTTTATATATATATATATTTCTTATTGTAATTTATAGTTTTCTGTTATTGCAGTGTTCTTTGGTTGCAAAACAGCATATTTCATGACATGCCAGTGATATTAAACCTGATTCTGATTCTAAGTTGTGACACCCAACCAAGGGACTCATCTGTCTTGACTTATCCTGCTGAGTTTCTTAGGAAGTTTGCATGTTTCAATAATATTATTTCTCATTCTTCTAAACTCGAGCTTGCTCGTTGTCTTCTTCCTAAGTCTCATCACCCCTACTGGGGCATAGGCTGCCAACAGCAGCTCTCCAGAGTCCTCTATCCTGGGTCAGTCTGTTGGTGGTCCTGGTTGATAGAAGGTTAGTCGGCCCTGTGGTTTCCACTGACTTTCGGCTTCCACCACACAACGTCATATGTCTTTTAAGAGAAGATCTTTCCTCTGCCAGTGATGAGATCTTTGAAGCTTCTATTGGCATTTCTGTACCTCATGCTCCACTGTCCTCCTTTTGCAGCTGGGCTTGGGACCGTCCATGACAGAGTTCAAGAGAGCAGTCTGGTAAGTTTCTCCTCATACAACCATCTCAATGTCCTATGAATGTTGAACGACAGAAAATGTGAATGTTTTTTCTTCCCGTGGATTTAGCTGAAGCTGCATTGATACTCAGTGCAAATGAAGAGCAAGCTAAACTGGCAGTCCAGATAATCCTTCAATAACAGCCCACCTGCTTGTCAGCCCATTAAACAGCAGTGTATCAGGTCGGGAAATGAGAGTGGAAAATGTCACATTTAATTTTGCAGCGGGTTCATTGCTGGTGTCAGATTTGTTTTATGGAGAGGGGATTTACTCCTACACTGCAACATCTTGTAATTAGAAAGCAATATCTGAGCTAGACAGTAATAATTGCACAGACGCTTGAATCAGACGTCTTCTGGAGGTGGTGTTTAATCAACAGTTATCAAACCTAATTTTATCTACTTCAGACTCAGATTTATTTATCAAGTGTACATTGAATCATACATTGAAATGCATTAACAACCAACTCAAAGTAAGGGTGCTGGAGGCAGACCACAAGTGTTGCCACACTTTTCAATGCCAACGTAGCATGCCCTCCATGTTCAGCAAAACAACACAAACAGCAGCAACAACAATGGGCAGTACAGTAGCATAGTAATTAGCACAACGCTTTACAGTCCCAGTGACCAGGGTTCAATTTCTGCTGCTGCCTGTAAGGGGCTTGTATGTTTTCCCTGGGACTGCTTGGGTTTCCTCTGAGTGCTCTGGTTTCCTCCCACAGTCCAAAGATATACTGGTTAGTAGGTAAATTGTCCCGTGATTAGGCTGGGGTTAAATCGGGGGTTTCTGGGCGGCGAGGCTCGGAGGTCCTAAAGGGCCTGTTTCACACTGTACCTCAACAAATAAAATAAAAACTTTGTACTTTATACTTTATTGTCGCCAAACAATTGATACTAGAACGTACAATCATCACAGAGATATTTGATTCTGCGCTTCCTGCTCCCTGGATTACAAATTGATAGTAAAAATTCAAAATTTAAATTATAAGTCATAAGTAGAAAATAGAAAAACAGAAAGTAAGGTAATGCAAAAAAAAAACCGAGAGGCAGGTCCGTATATTTGGAGGGTATGGCCCAGACCCGGGTCAGGATCCGTTCGGCAGTCTTATCACAGTTGGAAAGAAGCTGTTCCCAAATCTGACCGTACGAGTCTTCAAAATCCTGAGCCTGCTCCCGGGGGGAAGAGGGATGAAAAGTGTGTTGGCTGGGTGGGTTGTGTCCTTGATTATCCTGGCAGCACTGCTCCGACAGCATGCGATGTAAAGTGAGTCCAAGGACAGAAGATTGGTTTGTGTGATGTCCTGCGCCGTGTTCACGACCTTCTGCAGCTTCTTTCGGTCTTGGACAGAACAACTTCCATACCAGGTTGTGGTGCACCCTAGAAGAATGCTTTCTACAGTGCATCTATAAAAATTAGCGAGGGTTTTAGGGGACAGGCCAAATTTCTTTAGTTTTCTCAGGAAGTAAAGGCGCTAGTGGGCCTTCTTGACAGTGAACTCTGCTTGGTAGGATCAAGTCAGGTCATTTGTGATATTGACCCCAAGGAACTTAAAGCTTTTGACCTGTTCCACTTGCGCACCGCTGATGTAAATTGGGTCGTGCGGTCTGCTACTCCTTCTGAAGTCAATAACCAATTCTTTCGTCTTGCTAACGTTGAGGGATGGGTTATTGTCTTTGCACCATGCCACCAGGTTCTTAATTTCCTCGCTGTACTCAAACTCATCATTACCTGAGATATGGCCAACAATTGTGTCATCAGCAAACTTATATATTGAGTTCGATGGAAACTTGGCTACACAATCATGGGTGTACAGTGAGTACAGCAGGGGGCTGAGTACACAGCTTTGTGGGGCACCGGTGCTCAGAGTGATTGTAGAGGAGAACTTGTCCCCTATTTTTACAGCCTGGGTCCTGTCTGTGAGGAAGTTGAAGATCCAGCTGCAGATCTGAGTGCTAAGGCCCAGGTTCCAGAGCTTAGGAATCTGTTTATTTGGAATGATGGTATTAAAGGCAGAGCTGTAGTCAATGAGAAGGAGCCTTACATATGAGTCTTTATTCTACAGGTGTTCTAAGGAGGAATGTAGGGCCAGAGAGATGGCATCTGCCATTGACCTTTTGCTCCAGTAGGCAAATTGCAAAGCGTCGAGGTTGACCGGTAGGCTGTGGTTGATGTGTGCCATAACCAATCTCTCGAAGCACTTCATAGCAATTGATGTCAGAGCCACAGGTCGATAGTCATTCAGGCATGCCACCTTGCTCTTCTTCGGCACTGGGATTATCGTTGCCTTCTTAAAACATGAGGGGATCTTAGACTGAAGCAAGGAGCAGTTGAAGAAATCAGCAAACACTCCAGCTAGCTCGCTCGCACAGGCCTGGAGAACCCATCCGGGACATTATCTGGGCCCGTCGCCTTCCTTGGATTTATCTTCTGGAAGGCCCTTCTAACGTCCTCCTCGGTGATGATGAATCTCGATGCCACCAGGTCCGGTTCATCCGGAGGAAGCGGGACGCTCTTCTTCTGTTCGAATCTTGCGTAGAATACGTTAAGTTTGTCAGGAAGAGAAGCGCCACAGTTATTGATATTCCCAGCCTTTTCTTTGCACCCAGTGATCTCATTTAGACCCTGCCATAGTCTACTGGCATCCCTCTGGTTATTCTGTGCTTCCAACTTGACTCGATATTGCCTCTTGGCGCCCTTAATGGCTTTCCGGAGTTCACGCCTGGATCCTGTGTAGCGACTGGTATCCCTGGACCTAAAAGCCGCAGCTCTAGCCTTCAAAAGGGACTTGACCTCATAATTCATCCAAGGCTTTCGGTTAGGAAATACCCGGATCGTCTTTGTGAGACACACAGTCCTCCGTGCATTTCCAAATAAAGTCCGTGACAGCTGAGGCATACTCATCAAGGTTAGCTGCCGAGTCCTTGAATACTAACCAGTCCACCGATTCAAAGTAGTCACGGAGGACCTCATCCATTTCCTCCATCCAATCAAGCCCTGTTCCTCATTCTTTCCCATCCCTCGGGTACACAGACAGTCCTCAAATCCCCGGACAGGCTGCCTTTGGCCTCCAGCATCCAGTGGACTCGCAAACTTGCTGGCCTCAGGCCTTCGACTTTCCCAATGGACTCTCAGACTTGAAGGTGCCAGGTTCCGGCCACCGGGCCTCAGATTCCTGACTTGCAATTGACCTTCGAACCTCAAGCTTCGGTGCTGACCTAGGAGTTGCCCAAGGACAGTGAATTACCAGTTTGAAAATGGTGTCAAAATTAATCAGAAAAAAGGCACTTATTACAAAAGAGAGCTAAAATATTCTGGTTTGACTCCTGCTAAATATAACAGTTTGATTATTCCTGGAATCATCTTTGATTCTGTCAAGGCGTTCAGAAAAGCTAATTATTTTTTAAGCCACTTGTCTTGAAGTTTAATTGCTTTCACCCTGTGTATCCCTGCTGATTTCTCGCTCCATACCCTGCTGACTCTCTTATAGGAAAGTCTGAAGTGAAACACAATTGTTGGAACAGGAGAATTTGATTGAAACACTTCACCCAAATCCAAGGTTTAATATGCCTACATCCAAAGGGATAATTTTACAGAATTGTGAGATAACAGGCTAAGGTTTTACACTACTTTACTGTCCCTTGTATAAATGCCCCTGTGTCTGGCTGAATAAAGCTGGGACCATCATAGATAATAGAACACGTACGAGTCCTCATTGAAGGGTCAGGGGTGGAAAGAGTGAACACCTTCAAGTTCCTGGGTGTCAACATCTCTGAAGATCCTAGAATCCTACAGAAAGTAGTGGATACAGCCCAGTCCATCGTGGGTAAAAATCCCTCCCCACATCTACACGGAGCGCTGTCGTAGGAAAGCAGCATCCATCATCAGAGACCACAACCACATCTGTGGGAAGAGGAGTAAACATTTCAGTATCTAATGAACATCCTGACAACATATAGCTAATACGCTTGCTATTTTAAAACAGACCCTTTGGCCCAAATACGTCATGCTGACCAAGGTGTGTTTGATCTGGTCTTATTTCTCTGCATTTGGCCCATATCCCTCTAAACCTTTCCTATCCATAGACCCTCCAGATATCCTTTAAGTGGGTATGTGGAACAAGTATTGTCTGGCAGAGTATCCTAAATACCCAGCACCCTGTCTGTGAAAAACTTGTTCCCCGTGACCATTAAATCTTTCTCCTCTCACCCTAAACCTACAGTATTTCCTCAGTTTTAGACTCCCTTGCCTAGGGGGAAAAGGCTGTGACTATCAACCTTCTCTTTGCCCCTCATGATTTTACAGACCTCGATAAGGTTACCAGCCTCCTTTGCTCCAGAGAAAACAGCCCGGGCCTGTCCACTCTTACTTTATGGAGAAAAAATAGATATTGAATGTTAGAATCCTCCCAGAATTCCCACACATTACACAAAGAACATAACACTGCCCCTGGAGACATTCTCACTGCTCTATGTCCTAACAGATAAGGAATAAAGAAGACAGAAGAAGAAACTTACCAGAGACTTATGTCACCCAAGCCTGATGAGCCAAAGCCTCCCCACTTTAACACTGGCCCGCTCACACAATGGCCCCTCCACTTGCCCCTGCCTTAGGGTAAGAATAGAAGTATTTGGAAGATTAAAAAATGCAATGTTTGTATTCATTTCAAGAGTACTAGAATATAAAAACAATGATGTAATGCTGCGATGAAATTGATCAGACCACACTTAGAGAATTGTGAGCAGTTTTGGGCCCCTTATTCAAGTTTCAAGATTGTTTAATGTCACTTCCAGTGCACAAGTGTAAAGGACAACAGAAAAATTGTTACTCCAGATCCAATGCAGCATGAAATAAAACACAAAAAAACATAGTAAGATAAAGAACACAATAATAAAAAATATATAAACACTTAAGATAGCTTACATACATATAGAATGATCGTATGTCCATAAAGTTATGCTAGGCACAGGAGTGACTAACAGGAAATGATAAAGTAGTGGTGGGTGGAGGTGCTGATCAGCCTTATTGCTTGGGAAAAGTAACTGTTTTTGAGTCTGGTAGTCCTGGCAAGGATGCTATGTAGCCTCCTCTCTGATAGGCATGGGACAAATGGTCCGTGGCAGGGTGGGTGAGGTTTGACACCTTTCTGTTATATACAGTATGTCCTTGATGGTGGGTAAGCAAGTGCCAGTGATGCATTGGGCAGTTTTCACTATCCATTGTACCATGCAGTGACACAGCGTGTTAGAATGCTCTCCACTGAGCATCTGTGGAATGACGTGAGCATAGATGTGCATAGACCCGCTCTCTTCAGCCTCCTCAGAAAATAGAGGCATCGGTGAACTTTTCTGATTGTGTAGAATGTGTTCTGGGACCATGAGAGGTTGTGTGAGGTGTGCACTCCCAAGAATTTGAAACTACTCTCAGTTTCCACTGCTGTGCCACCGATGTAAAGAGGGATATGAGTGGTGCACGTTCTCCTAAAGTCGATAACCATCTCCTTTCAAGCAACACACATAAAATTTGCTGGTGAACGCAGCAAGCCAGGCAGCATCTCTAGGAAGAGGTACAGTCGACGTTTCAGGCCGAGACCCTTCGTCAGGACAAACTGAAAGAAGAGCTAGTAAGAGATTTGAAAGTGGGAGGGGGAGGGGGAGATCCAAAATGATAGAAGAAGACAGGAAGGGGAGGTCTGGAGCCAAGAGCTGGACAGTTGATTGGCAAAAGGGACACGTTCCAAGAAAGGATATACGGCTGTCTTGCCATTGAGAAAGAGATCTCCAATCCACTGCCACCAAACTCATAGTTCCCTCACCCCACACTGCTCGTTTTTCTCTGTCCTATCCAGGATCTACAAACCTGACTGTCTATGTAGGCCCATTGTTTCTGCCTGCTCCTGCCCCACTGAACTCGTGAACACATACCTCGGCTCTTAGTTCAGTTCCTTACCACCTACATCTGTGACACTTCACATGCTCCGAATCTCCTTGACAACTTTCAATCCTTTGGGCCTGATTGCCTCTTTTTCACCATGGATGACCAGTGCCTTTACACTTCAATATCCCATCAAGAAGGCCTTAAAGTTCTTCACTTGTTTCTGGACAACAGGTTCGAGCAGTTCCTGTGCACCAACACTCTCCTCTGTCTGGCAGAACTGCTCCTCACCCCCAACGACTTCTCTTTCAGCTCCTACTTTCTACAAAGTCAAGGGTACCTTCATCGGCTCCAGCTATGCCTGCCTTTTTGTTTTAATGCTGCACAACTCTCCCTGTGCTGCATTGATGACTGCATTAGTGCTGCTTCATGCATCCATACCCAGTTCATCAATCTTATCAACTTTGCCTCCAAGTTCCAGCCTGCCCTTAAATTCATTTGGTCTGTTTCTGACACCTCTCTCCCCTTTCTCAATCTCTGTGTCTCCATTTACTGATCTTTCGCAAACCCACCGATTCCCATGACTATCTTGACTGTACCTCTTCCCAACCTGTCTTCTGTAAAAATGCCATTCCCTTTACTCAGTTCCTTCATCTTCACAGCATCAGTTTCCAGGGTGAGACTTTCTTTTCTGGGACATCAGAAATGTCCTTCTTCGATGAATGAGGTTTCCCTTCCTCCACCATTGATGCTGGCCTCACCTGCATCTCCTCCATTCCCAGAACATCCGCACTCTTCCCATCTTCCCACCGTCTTAACAGGGATAGAGTTCCTCTTGTCCTCACCTCCCAACCCATGAGCCTCCAACACATTATTCTCTGCAACTCCTACCATCTTCAACAGGATCCTACCTCCAAACACATCCTCATTTGCCTCCCACCCCCACTCTCCACTTTCGACAAGAGTCACTCCCTCCATGACTTCCTTGTCCATTCGTCCCTCCCCACTAATTTCTCAGCTGGCCCATATCCCTGCAAACAACAGAAATGCTACACCTGCCCATTCATCTCCTCCCTTACCTGCACTCAGGGCTCTAAACAGTTGAGGCAACACTTCACCTGTGTATCTGGTGGGTCATCTACTGTATCCAGTGCTCCCAATATGGCCTACTCTAATGTAGATTGGGAGACCCCTTTGTTAAGCACCTCTGCTCTGTCACAAAAAGTGGATTTCAATTCCTGTCCCCATTCCTATTCCAATATGTCAGTCCATTGCCTCCTCTTCTGCCATGATGAGGCCACTCAGGTTGGAGAACAGCACCTCATATTCTGTCTAGGTAACCTCCAACCTGATGGTATGAATATTGATTTCTCCAATTTCCAGCATTTGTTTCCCCTCTCCCTTCCCTCTTCTTCAATTTCCCACCCTGGCCTCTTACTCCCTTTCCTCACCTGCCTATCAACTCCCCCTGGTGCCTATCCTCCTTCTTTTTCTCCCAATAGTCCACTCTCTTCTCCCATCAGATTCCTTTTTTTCCAGCCCTTTACCTTTTTGACCTAACACCTCCCAGTTTCTTACTTCATTCCCCTCTCCCCGCCACACACACCCGGCTTCACCTATCATCTTCTAGCTGGTCCTCCTTCCCCTCCATCCGCCTTCTTTTTCTGGATTCTTCCCCCTTCCTTTCCAGTCCCGATGAAAGATCTTGGTCCAAAATGTCAACTGTTTATTCATTCCCATAGGTGCTGCCTGACGTGCAGGATTTCTCCAGCATTTTGTGTTTGTTGTTGAGGAAAAGGTTATTTGCCTAGCACAAGGTCTCAAGCTTCCCCAACTCCTCTCTGTAGACCATCTCATCGTTGTTGGTGATGAGCCCCACAGTCATAGAGAGGTTTGTCAGTAGGCATGTTGGTGAGTGTCCATTGAGTTTTTGATATTTCCCATATATGTTCAAAACACTTTATGATGATAGCACTGGGCAGTAGTTATTTAGTTCTGATTGTGTGGAGTTCTTTGCTACAGGGATGATGGAGGCTGATTTGAAGCATGTGGGGATGGCAGCCTGGGAGAGTGAAGTTTTCAAGATGTCTGTGACGACGTCAGTCAGCTGGCATGCACACTTCCTGAGTACTCGGCTTGGGATATTGTCTGGCCCAGCCGCCTTGCTCTCTGCAGAGTCCTTCCCACTTCTGCTACTGTTACAGACAGTTAGGATCTACAAACTTTGTAAAAAAAGATGTGCTAGCATTGGAGAGGGTCCACAGGAGGTTCACAAGAACGATTCCGAGAATGAAAGGGTCTGTACTTGCTGGGGTTTAGAATATTGAGGAGGATCTCATTGAAACCTACAGAATATTGAAGAGCCTAGATAGAAAAAGGATGTGGTGCTTTCCTGGTGTGTATGACGAATAAACTCTTAGGGATTACCGCTGCATTATAACTGACGTTTCGACAACAAACTCTGCCATCTTCATCAGGGGTGATTCCTGGACATGTCCAGTCCGGTGGTATTTATACCCCCACAGTCCATCCTTCCTGATTGGTTTGTCCTCATTTGATCAAGTTTCCACTCTTCAACCTTGTTTACAATCAAATTCCAGTTCTTACTTAGAGCGAGACCTTCATCTTTGTTAAAATTCTTTTCCTCCAGTTTTATTTCAATAGCTTCCTTTACCAGAGGGTCCAAAAAGCGATTGGCTTGGCACAGTAGTTTTGTGCCTTTGACTAAGAGAAATTAAAGATCTCAGTGAACACAGCAGCCAGTTGGTCAGCACAGGTCTTTAGTATGTGGCCAGGTACGCCATTCGGTCTGGATGCTTTCTGAGGACTCTCACTCCTAATGGCAGCCTGCTCATCAGCTTCAGAGATTGTGATCAGAGGATCATCGGGGACGTGGGGGGTTCGCGATGGTTCCTCCATGTCAAAGCAAGCATTGAAGACATTGAGTACGTCTGGAAATAAGGTCCTGCTGTCTCCCAGGTCACTTGATTTCACTTTGCAGAAAGCGATAGTGTTGAAGCCCTGCCACAGCTGTCAAACACCCCTCCTTGATTCAAGCTTATTCTGGAATCTGCACTTCGCCCATGAGATGGCTTTCCGGAGATCATTCCTGCACCTCTTGCACCTTTCTTGGTCTCCAGACTTGAATGATTCTTAACTGGCCATCAGCAAATTTCAGATCTCATGGTTCATTCAGACCTTCTGATTGGGGAAGACCGTATGATTTAGTGGGGACACGCTCATCTACAACTGTTTTAATGAAGTCTAACATGATGTGTACATTCACATCTCTAGATGAGTGCTAGAACACAGCCGAGTCCACTCAAAGCAATCCCATAATCTTTCCTCTGCCTCCTGCAGCCACCTCTTACAAACAGTAGCTGTCCAAATCTCAGGAGCCTTGTGTTTTCAGCTCTGCCTGCATGGGGGTAGGAGGTGGACACCCAAGTGATCTGGTTTACCAAAATGGGGTCTGGACAAGGAGCAATAGGCATTCCTTATCATAGTACAGCAGTGATCTAGTATGTTGGGACCTCTGGTGCTACAGGTTATTTGCTGGTAACAATTAGCCAGGGTTTTCTTCAAACAGGCCTGGCTGAAGTCTCCGACTATAATTTGAAATGCATTGGGTGGGCAGTTTCTTGTTTGCAGATATCATCCTGCAGTGTCACGAGTCCTTGATTATATAAGCTATAGTCAGGATCACAAATGGGAACTCCTGAGGTAAATAGAATAGACAACATTCGACCATTATGTTGTTCCAAGTTAGGGGAACATGATTTCAACAGATCCACCATGTCAGAGCACCATTGAGAGTTAACCATAAACACCTCTTCCCTTTGCCTTCCCCGAGTCCACAGTTCTGTCCATTCTGTGAATCGTGGATCCTTCTGATCTGACTGCTGCATCCGGCCTATCCAGGGGAAGCCAAGTTCTGAAACAGCAAACAGCTGAGCGGACTTTTCATCTGCCTCTGATACAGATGCTAGGTGGAGGAGGCCTCATCCCTCTGTGTTTCAGCCTGGCTTGGATTTCCCCCTCGCCTGCCTCGCCTTTGGCCAAGGCGATGAGCCTTAAAGGAGCTGCGTCTGATTGGTCTGGGTTCTTCAATCCATCGTGAGATCTGAAGAATGTTGAGGTGATTTAAAAGTGCATTGCTTGGAGGAAGGTTACATGCTGCAGATTACAGTGGAAGTAATTCAAAAGAACTAGATTTAGGAGGAATTTTGGAACAATTTTCTGCAGCCCACAGAGAGTGCCATCTTGCAAGGATGCTCATGCTTTGGTGGATCAGTCACACAGTATAATCAAGCAAGAGATCGGTAGCCTTTTAGAAAGCAAGGGAACCATGGAGCATGGATACATCAACTGCCCATTTCCCCCCGTACCTCCTGAGATCCTCCGACTATTTCTCCTGATACCGCTAGTCAGGTGGTAGTGATGGTGCAAGGGGTGGGAAACCAGGGGTGGGGGATGGGGTGAGGGTGCGGGGAAAATTTAATTTTATGTGCAGGGTTTGAAATTTTCATGCTTCGTATTTGGTCAACCTGGAGTGCTCTTTCATGCTTTTGGAGGGGCTCATCCCGAAATGTCAACCATTTATTCCTTCCCATACACGATGCTCACCTGCTGAGTTCTCCCAGCATTTTGTGTGTGTTACACTGATCAAACTTATGAATGTCAGAGAATGGAATTAGAAACTAAAGCACAAGATTAAAGCAAAGTGGTGAATATATAGTAATTTTGTCTCATTTTGGTTTAGCTGAAATTGAACATTTTGGTGAAAGTACACAAATCCTTAATGGGTAGAAATTGATCTTATGAATGATTGCCATAATATTTCCTTACTGAACTCACATCCTGATAATTTTCATGGAGACACAGACACAAGCCCTTTGACCTATCTAGTTCATACTGTTATTCTGCCTAGTCCACACCTGGATCCTAGCCCTCCAACCAGAACTGCATACAATACTCCAGATTTGGCCTCACCAATATCTTATACAAGTTCAACATAACATCTCAACTCCTGAACTCGGTACTTTGATTTATGAATACCAGTTATGACAAAACTCTCTTTACGACCCTATCTACCTGTGACACCACTTCCAAGGAATTATGGATCTGCATTCCCGATTGCTCTGTTCTTCTGCACTCCTCAGTGCCCTACCATTCCCTGTGTGAATCCTACCCTGGCTGGCCTTCCCAAAATGCAATATCTCACACAGGTCTGCATTAAATTCCACCTGCCATTATTTAGCCCATTTTTCCAGCTGGTCCAGATCCCACTGCAAGCTTTGATAGTCTTCCTCGCTATCCACTACACCTCCAGTCTTGGTGTAATCTGCTATTTGGGCACTGTAGAGCAAGGTACCAAGAGGGGAGGATACTAGACCCACCAAACTTGTACTGAACTATCACATTGACTAAAGTTGAGCTTCTGCCCTCAGTGACTTGGTGAAATTCCAAAGGATTTTTCAACGATTAGTTTTCAAGTAGGCATTTTAAAGGCTTTTCTTTACCATTTTGTTAGAAAATAATAGTGTGACTACTCTCAAAATGCTTCTTAAGGTCACCCCTAGCTGGCCAATAGCAGTCAATGTGATTATTTTCTCTGAACTTCACAGCACTAACCTTTGAAGGCATAGTACTGATAATAGCTGAATCATTCAGATTTGACTTCTATTTGAAGTACCAGCCTCTGTGATGGCTTTAACCTTTGGTAAGAATTGAGAAGCAATGAAGATCTCAGCAGAGAGACAACCAACCATTTTCAGAGCAAAGTGATTTAACAATCCTCTTCCTTAAAGGGCCAGTTAAAGCTGGACTTCTGGTGACTGCAACTTAAATCGGTACTGTACATGGCTAATTTCAAAGGCGTAAAGGCAATCAATGTTCTGGATTGAGATCCTACATCAGCACATGGAGCATTGTTCGTCCATCTTCCTCCATTGATGCTGATTGCCCTGCTGAGTACCCCCAGCAGTTTGTTTCCAGTTCTGGCATCTGTGACGTCCCATAACTTCAAAGTTTTATTACCTTCTCATAGAACACTACAGCAAAGAAACAGGCCCTTTGGCCCATCTAATCTGTGCCAAACTATTAATCTGCCTCGTCCCATCGATCTGCACCTGGACCATAGCCTTCCATGCCCCTCCCATCCATGTGTCTATCAAAACTTAAATTTTGAAATTGACCCCGCATCCATGGCTTGCACTGGCAGCTCATTCCACACTCTCATCAGCCTTTGAGTGAAGAAGTTCCCCCTCATATTTCCCATAAACATTTCTCCTTTCACTCTTAACCCATGACGTCAAGTTCCAGTTTCTCCCCACCTCAGTGGAAAAAGCCTGCTTGCGTTTACCCTATCTATACCCTTCATAATTTTGTCTACCTCTGCAGATTTTCCCAAATAAAACAACTCATTTATTGAACTCTAGAAAACTGAAAACAAAATGCAGTAGGTGTCCTTCACGTAATAATGTCACCACCTTCTTAAAGTGAATCCCAACTTAAATTGTCAGTGATTGGGAATCATTTACATTTCCACCAAATACCTACACAGGCCCCCACAGAATTTACGAAAATCAGGGTTGTGAGCCTGTCTGGAACTATGGGTGCATTGGGGAGCGAGTAGGATCGTGCTGGAAAGAGCTCGTTTGGTATCATCAAATGCCCTGTCATATCCACTGACCAGTGAAGCCTGGATCAGCAGTTTTGCCTTTAAGCACACTATACAGGGGGAGCATAAGTTCGGCAGCATGCCAAATGAAGCGGTGACAGAAATTCACCATCCCTAAAAACTCCTGTAGTGTTTTAGTAGTGCAGGGCGGTGGGAAATCCATAATAGCGGCTACCTTTCATGGAAGGGGTTTTGCACCTTCTGCGGAGATGCGATGGCCGCGAAAGTCAGTGATTGACAACTCAAACTGGCATTTAGCAGGGTTAGTAATCAACCCGTGTTGGCTTAAGCACTCGAATTGTATGCAGAGATGAGATACATGTTTGGAATTGGATGCACTGACACAATTATGTCATCCAGATAAACAAAAAGAAAATCTAACTCTTTTAATAGAGTCCATCAGCAGTTGGAAAATTTGTGCTGCATTTTTCAGCCTAAACAGCATGCGCAAAAACTCGAAGAGGCTGAATGGGGTTACCACAGCCATCTTGGGAATGTCCTCTGAGCACACAGGCACCTGATGGTAGCTCCCAACTGAATCAAATTTGGTGAAAGTTAACTTTCTGGTTAAACTTGCCAAAAAGTCCTGGATGTGTGGGACCGGGTAACGATCGGGGGTGGTGGCCTCATTAAGGCATCGGTAATCACCACGTGGGTGGCAACCACCATCAGACTCAGGGACCATATGGAGGGGCAAAGCTTAGGGGCTGTTCAACTGGCACTCAATGCCAAGTCTTTCCATGTTGGCAAACTCTGCCTTTGCATTTGCCAGCTTTTCTGAATCCAGTCTGTGTGTGTGTGTGTGTGTGTGTGTGTGTGTGTGTGTGTGTGTGTGTGTGTTTGTGTGAGTGTGTGTGTGTGTGTGTGTGCATGGACTGGCGGGCCAGTTGTAGAAATGTGGGGCTCGACCCCATGTTTTGTGACTGTAGTGGAGAACGTGGGCTTGGTGAGGTTTGGGAATTCGCCCAGCGATTGAGTAAACTCACTTGACAGAGTCATTGTGGGGAACCTACTAGGGGAGCAGGGTAATGACTCAAAGCCCTTGATATCCACAAGCTGACTGTCTTTAAGATCGACTAATAGTCCTTGGGCACACAGGGAATCACCACCTGTAATGTCACGCACTGAAGCAAAACATCACCTGTTGTGTCCCGTTGGTCTGGATTTTGCTGCCATCAGTGGCCTCCGGTGAGGTTACATTGCTATTTGCCTTCTCACGCGAAGCTGGCAGCGTGCTCACTTGAGCACTCTTGCCACACAAGAAAAATCACCCTGAAAGGGTGTCCATAATGAACAGTAGACGTCCCTGGCAGCTGGAACCCACGGTGTTCACAGACCTCTGATGTCCCAATGCACTGGCACTGTTGAAGCTCCAAGGCGGTCGGCGCTTCCTCGCATTACTACCAAAGTGCGTGTGGTAAAATCGCAGACCAGCCTAGTCTGTTTTGCAGCATTAATTAGTAGTCTATTTTGCAGACTTCTGTTGGGGGCCTTGCTGACTGGGCTTGTTGAGGTAGAAAAAAGAGGAATGATGCACCACTGGCTAGCTGAGTGTAGACTATCAGCCATTTTAGCAAACTTCCTATAGTCCTATAGTATGTAGAGGTCAGGCAAAGAGAGCAAATGTTTGGGACGCTCAGACTTCAAGAGTCCAAAAGTCTGTAAAAGGTGAGTTTTCAGTGATCAGTATTTATTGTGTTCAGGTGGGTGTTCAAGCAGACTCAGCACTCTCCCCTCCGTGGAGTTTCCTAGCGATGCTACCACATAGTAGAATTTTGCCTTGTCAGTGGTGATTTCTCACAGCATGAATTGGGCCTTGGCTTGTACAAACTAAGCGACGGCATTTTGCTCCCAAAACTCCAGCACTTTCAAAGCGACTGCGTTGGCCGATATGTTCAATAACTCTGCAATCGGCCTAGAGCATCAGGGTTACCAATGTGGGTTTTCCCAAATAAAAGGACATGAGGTGTTTTATGTTTAAGGAAAAACTGTAACAGCTCATTTCTTACACTCCAAAAAACTGAACACAAAGCACAGTAAAAAATCCTTTTCATAATTATGTCATCATATCAGACCAGCCTCTTAAAGTAAACCTCAACGGAATGTTGGTGATTGTGAATTATGTACGTTCCCACCAATTATATTACCCTCCAGTTAGAAATATTTGTGAAGACTAATAATTTTGATCAGGAGGTGAAGAATTGTTGTCAGTGCATATAAAAAGAAACTGCAGATGTTTGAACAACACACTGAAAGTGCTGGAGAAAGTTGAAGTGTTGTGTTTCGCTGGGGTCAACTTATAGAAAGGATGTGAAAGCTTTAGAGAGGGTGCAGAGGAAACCTCCCAGGATACTGTCTGGACATGAGAGTGTGCTTAGATACTAGGTTGAGGGAGATGGGGCTTTTCTCTCTGGAGCAAAGGAGGATGAGAGGTGACTTGATAGGGGTGTAGAAGATGATAAGACACATTGATAGAGAGGACAGCCAGGCACTTTTCCTCAGGGCAGAATTAGCTTATACAAGGGGTAATAATTTTAAGATGATTGGAGGAAAGTATACGGGGGGGAATGTCAAAGGTAGTTTTTTTTTAAACAGAGAGTGGGTGAGTGCATGGAATGCACTGCCAGGGATGGTGATAGAGGCAGATACATTGGGGCCATTTAAGAAACTCTTAGATAGGCCCATGGATGAAAGAAAAATAAAGGGCTATGTGGGGGGGGGGAAGGATTAGATTGATTTTGGATTAGGTTAAAAGATCAGCAACCAATCCTCTACAAACCCGCTGAGTTCCTCCAGTATTTCGTGTGTTTTTCTCATTGTGAAGGCAAACCAGGTGGGACTTACACAGTGAGTGGTAGGGCACTGAGGAGTGCAGTAGAACAAATGGATCTGGGAATACAGACTTATTGTAAGTGGCATCAAACGTAGATAGGATCGTGAGGAGAGCTTTCAACCCTAAAATCAAGTCAACGAGTACAGGAATTGGGATGTCATGTTGAAGTTGTAGAAGACATTGATGAGGTCGAGTTTGGGGTATTGAGGGAATAAGTTATAGGAAAACAAGGAAATAGGGAAAAAGGGAATGGGAATGGTTACTAATTGAACCAACCCAGTGGAATTAATTATTTGGTTAATTAGTCTTTTCCACAATTGGTTACTGATTTAATTGGTTGGGCATGATATTGTGGGATGAAGGGCCAGCTGCTGTGCTGTGATGTAGATTGGTTCTACGTTCTACGTTGAATATGGCGAGAGCTGAATCATAGACAAGTGAAGGACTGAACAATTCAACATTAGTTGGGAACTATGCAGCATTTACAGGCAACCTTCTTTGGAAATATTCATAAGTCATCCTCAACATCAAACTGGAAACCAGGTCAGGTCAAAGTAAATTTATTACCAAAGTACATTTATGTTATCAACCTCTGTACTTGTTTATTTAATTAACTTAGAGATACAACATGGAACAGGCCCTCCCATTCCAAACTCCAACCCCCGAACTGCAGTACCATGATGCTGATCATCATGAGACTACCTTGAGATCCACTCTCTTGCTAGCATTTACAGGAAAATGAAGGAATACAATAGAATTTATGAAGCATTATCCATAATCGAAGACTGACAAACAACCTATCTGCAAACAAAGACAAATTTTGCAGATAAAATGTAAATAAATAACTGAGAATACGAGTTGTAGAGTCCTTGAAAGTGAGTCCATAGGTTGTGGAATCCGTTCGGAGTTGGGGGAGTGAGGTTGCCCACGCTGCTTTGGGAGCCAGATGGTTATGGGTTCGTGGTGGTGTGGGATCTAAGGCTTCTGTACCTCCTGTCTAACAGTGGTAGAAAGAAGAGAGCATTGCCTGGATGGGGAGGGTCTTTGATGATGGATGTTGCTTTCTTCTGACAGTGCTCCATGTAAATGTGCTCAATGGTGGGGAGGGCTTTGCCTGTGATGGACTGACCTGTGCCCACCACTTTCCCTAGATATACCTCAAGTTGTCAAATTGAAAGAACAAATGTGATGGTTAGGGTAATGTGGGTGACATAAAAATCAAATACATTTGAAGTTCTTTAAACACGAATTCTACCAGAACAGCATTGTATTTTGGTGGTGATGGATTATACCAGGAGATCACAGCAGATGGTGCTATGGGACAGCAAGTATATACTCAGTGGCCACTATATTAGGTACACCTAACTAATGCAAATATTTAATCAACCAATCATGTGGCAGCAAAACAATGGTCAAGAGGTTCAGTTGTTGTTCAGACCAACATCAGAATGGGGAAGAAATGTGATTCAAGTGACTTTGACTGTGGAATGATTGTTGATGCCAGATGGGGTGGTTTGAGTATCTCCTGGGATTTCTGCACACATCAGTTTCTAGGGTTTACAGAGAATGGTGTGGAAAAACAAAAAAAAACTTCCAATGAGCAGCAGTTCTGTGGGTGAAAACACCTTGTTAATGAGACAGGTCAGAGGAGAATGGCCAGACTGGTTCAAGCTGACAGGAAGGTGACAGTAACCCATACAAACTCTTCTACCTCCTGCCATCTGGCAAAAGGCACCGAAACATTTGGGCTCTCATGACCAGGCTATGTAACAGTTTCTTCCCCCAAGTCATCAGACTCCTCAATACCCAGAGCCTGGACTGACACCAACCTACTACTGCCCTCTACTGTGCCTATTGTCTTGTTTATTATTGTAATGCCTGCACTGTTTTGTGCACTTTATGCAGTCCTGGGTAGGTCTGTAGTCTAGTGTAGTTTTGTGTTGTTTTACATAGTTCAGTGTAGTTTTTGTATTGTTCATGTAGCACCGTGGTCCTGAAAAACGTTGTCTCGTTTTTACTGTGTACTGTACCAGCAGTTATGGTCGAAATGACAATAAAAAGTGACTTGACAGTAACTCAGATAACCACACATTACAACAGTGTTGTGCAGCGAATCATCTCCGAATACACAACACACTGAACCTTGGAGTAGACGGGCTACAGCAGCAGAAGACCATGAACACACACTCAGTGGCCACTTTATTAGGTACAGGAGGTACTGAATACAGTGGGCACAGAGTGTCAAAAATAATTCAACCTAGAAATAGCTTTAAATTCCCGGATGTCACTATTTCAGAGGGCCTGTCCTGGATCCATCATATAAATATTATTGGAGTCTATGGTGATTCGGTATGGCATCAAAAACCTTGGCAAACATCTACAGATGTGTGATGGAAAGTGTGCTGACTGGCTGCATTATGACTTGGTATGGGAACACCAATGCTCTTGAGTGGAAAAGGTAGTGGATTCAGCCCAGTACATCATGGGTAAAACCCTCTCAACCATTGAGCACATCTATCTGCAACATTGCCATAGAAAAGAAGCATCCATCATCAAAGATCCTCACCACCCAGGCCATGCTCTTTCCTCACTGCTGTCATCAGGTAGAAGGTACAAGTGCCTCAGGACTCATATCACCGGGTTCAAGAACAGCTATTACCCCTCAATCATCAGGCTCTTGAACAAAAGGGATAACTACACTCATTTAAGGATCCATATAAGGGCTCTGTTATCTTGTTATTTCATGCTCATTATTTATTGTATTTATTTATATCTGAATTTACACAGTTTCACAGTTAACAGTTCCTGATGTTTACACTTTACAATTACTGTTCTATAGATTTGCTAAGCATGCCTGCAGAAAAAGAATCTCAGGATTGTATGTGGTGACATGTATGCACTCTGATAATAAATTTTACTTTGAACTTTTAACTTTAAACAATAGGTTGGCTTCAGTTACATTGCACTTCTGAGAAGTAAATCTTACAATTAACCAAAGGCACAAGAGTATCAGTTATGGACAATGTATTGCATGCCTAACTCCCAAGTTACAATGCTCTGGAGCCAAATTGTAAAGGTCAATGCCTCATTCATTTAGAGATAAGCACAGTAACAGGTCCCTCTGGACCAAAGTGCCCTTGCTGTCCAGTTACACGCATGTGACCAACTAACCTACTAGCCTGTACATCCTTGGACTGTGGGAAGAAACCGGAGCACCCAGGCAGTCACAGGGAGAACATACAAACTTCCTGCAGACTGAGGCGGGAACTGAACCTGCGTCGCTGGTTCTGTAATGAAGTTACACGAACTACTATGCTATTGTGCCACCCAAATTATCTGATAATCCACCACTTTATCCGGGATGTCATCAAAATTGCAGGGTCTAATAACTCTTCCATAGGTTTACTGTCACCTGTTGTTCACTTTGTGAACCAGGACATTAAATGCAAAATGCTTCTTTTTTCAAGTTGTGGCTCATAAGTAATAGAAATGGGAAAAATATGACATCAAGTTGAAAAGATTATTTTGTCTTTAGAGTCATAGATCACTACAGTATAGAATCAGGCCCTTCAGCCCATCTCGTCCATGCCAAAATATTATTTCGTCTCGTCCCATTCACCTGCACCTGGACCTTAGCTCTCCATACCCCTCTCATCCATGTACCTATCGAAACTTCTCTTAAATGTTGAAATCAAACCTTTATCCACCACTTCCGCTGGAGGCTCGTTCCACACTCTCATCTCCCTCTGAGTGAAGAAGTTGCCCCTCATGCTCCCCTTAAACATTTCACCTTTCACCCTTAACCCTTAGTTCTAGTCTCACCCAACTTTAGAGTAAAAAGCCTGCTTGCATTTACCCTATCTATACCCCTCATAATTTTATATATCTCTATTAAATCTCTCATTCCCTTACACTCCAGGGAGATAAGGGCCTAACTATTCAATCATTCCCTGTAACTCAGCTCCTCAAGACCAGGCAACATCCTTGTGAATTTTCTCGGTACTCTTTCAATCTTATTGATATCTTCCCTATAGATTGGTGACCAGAACTGCACACAGTACGTTGAATTCCAGTTAATTGGGATACATTGGGGTACATTTTGGCCCTATTAGTTGAAGTTACATGGAAATACTTCAAAAGATATAAAAAGACAAACTACTTTTTAAATGAGTAATGAATTATGTATATAAATGAAGTACAAGATAAATTAGAACACTACCAAGACTACTACAGTACTATAAAACAGTGTACTAGTTCCGAATATTTATCGACAGAGGAATTCGTCCAGTGTATGCTGCCGTATTCTTTTGATTGACTGTAAATGAACAAAATCAGCGCAGGTACCTAGTGTAGATAATGGGCTGCCTTCATCTGATGCTATCGACAATTGCATCCTCCAAATCTTCATCTTCATTTTAACATTCAAACTGATTGTTGATAACCTTCAAATTCTCCGTAGTTCCTAACATGATGAAGTAGTGAAATCATTCCATTTTCACTCCCGGTTGTTGCTGGCACCTCTAAGCCTGAATGCTTGAAACTGCAGTGACCAAAACAGTTCTGAATTGTCTTACTGCTTATTTTTCGACAACTATCAGTGACAAAAATCACTACTTCTCTACCTTTTGAGCATAAACACACACAACTAATGCTATTTAAAAACTGATTGCTCTAAGCATGGTGCTGTATCTAACATCCACACAATTGCACAGAACTGGCACTAGTTAGAAACCATTCAGCAACAGCCTCCTGTCTCAATTAAGAGGCAATTAAATGGAAGGAATCTCTGCTATTTCCTCGGTTAGTTTTTTTTCTTTAAGAGTTGTCCTAAATATGTGGCTGCCTCGATTAACCAACTGGAATCTTCTGTACTCCAAATTAAGCCTTCTTAATGTCTTTAAAGTCTTTCACCGCATCCTGGGTGGTACCTTGTAACTATGTCTTTGAGGTCTGGGCCTCTCTCTCTCTCTGTCTTGAAGGTGTGGAGTGCCAGCGAGGTTGTCCCTTTATGTCCTACTCGGGTAAGTGTCGGAATGCAGGACTTCTGGACGGTAGGCCAGGTCTGACAATGTTCAGTTCACTCTCTCAGGTTCTCTGTCCACTGATGCTGCCTGCTCAGTATTTCCAGTCCTTATATGAGGAAAGATATCAATCTGAAAATTATCAATTCATTTAATTGCTATTAACCCAGTTGAACAAAACTATGTACCAAAATATTCATTTACCTGTTTATAGAACATTTCAATAAAACATTTATTGGACTGTTTGAACGTTTAATGTTGGACATTGGTAATGAAGAATACTGCACCGGTTTATTGGGGAGACCAACGGCGGGGGAGCTGCATGGCCTTCGAGCTAGCCATTCAGCCTCGTAAAAAATACAAGCGTCGAGTCAGGAACGTTGATAATGTGACCCGGTTAATCCTGACACCACGTCACATTATCAACGTTCCTGACTCGACGCTTGTATTTTTTACAAGGCTGAATGGCTAGCTCGACACTCAATCCGGCACGGATGGAAGCGTGCTCGGGGTGGCCTGACCTGGATTTGAACTCAGGAACCTTCGCTCCGGAGTCCGGCACTGATCTCACTGCGCCACCAGTCGATGACTCGTGTAGAGTACGGTTGAATGATAATTAACCTTGAACTTGAACTTGAAGGAATATTCCTAAATGATGAGGGACACTAAATTAAGATACATTTAAGAAACTTTTAGATAGGCACATAAATGATAGAGATATGGAGGGCTGTGGAGGAGGGAAAGGTTAGACTGATTTTACAGTAGGTTATGTTTCCACTACATTTTGGGCCAAAGGGCCTGAACTGTGCTGTAGTATTCAACTGTGTTCTGAACCTGAAGATGCACACTCAATGTTTCAGAACAGCTTCTTTCACTCCGCCATCAGAGTTCTGAACAGCCCATGAACTCATGAACACCACCTCACTAATTTGCTCCCCAATGTGCAGTATCTATTTATATTCTCACGTTAATTTATTACATATATTTATTGTAATTGCATTTTTGATGTCCTGAACTGTGCTGCTTCCAAAAATGTTATGACATATGTCAGTGATACAAAATCTGATTCTGATTTTGATTCTGAACTATACTTAAGTAAAGACTGAAAAACAACTAATGTGCAAAAAAAGATAAATTATGCAAATAACATAAATAATACTGAGAACATGAGGTAGAGTCCTTGAAAATGGGTCTGTAAGGTGTGGAATCAGTTCAGGGTTGAGGTGAGTGAAGTTATCCACTTCGGTTTAGGAGCCTGATGGTTGAGGGGTAACAACTGTTCCTGAACCTGGTGGTGTTTGACCTAAGGCCTCCTTCCAGATGTTAGTAGTGAGATTGGCAATAAATGGTGAAATTGTACATTTCCCTCAAATACATCAAAGTCTGAGTGTCAAGAGTATAAAGGGAATATAAAAGCTTCTACCTCTGAAAAGCCTGGATCGAGTGTTTACATCTAGATTTTCCTGTCAGTGGAAATAGGGATCATTTGGGGAGAAAAATAGTCTAATGTTTTGATCACTTTTAATGTATTGTTCAAATCAACAGTCAACTTCAATTCAAGGGCAACAAGACAGATTTGGTTTACTTAACCATACAAATTAAATCCGTAATCATAATTCTGGAGAATCAGTACTGTGCTCCCTCAAAGTTTTTCATTCCAAGTGTTTCTTTTCCCATTAAAAACATCAAACTTCTTAAAATTCCCAAGACTTGAAATTTGTTTCCGTAATTACTAATCCTTTTCTAATAATACATGATAGATGATCTCTCTCTCTCTCTCTCTCATGTTCTGCATTATTCTTGACTTTCTCATGTGTATCACTCCTTTCTCCTTTGAACCTTCTACTCTTGTTCTAAGTCTCCAATGTGTCATCCAACATTCTCTTCCGGCCCACATCTGCAATCTGTTGAAGTTCAGATGGTTAGCGTTTTGATATATTAAGTAACTCCCTCACAGGATCCTAGAATATGGAAATCTTCACAATCCATCCTCAGTTTTTTACACCTTGCGTATTCTACAGGTACTCCAATCTCTTCTCATTGCTACCATCAGGGAGGAGGCACAGGAACCTGAAGACACAGACACTGAATGTTTTAGGAACAGTTTCTTCCCCTCTGTCATCAGATTTCTGAACGTTCCATGAACCCACGAAGACTAGCTCGTGATTTTAAGGTAAGTGAAGGAAAGGTAACTAGGGTGGATGTCAAAGGTAGTTTTTTCACTCAGCGAGTGGTGAGTGCACAGAACGGACTGCAGGAGTGGTGGTAGAATCAGATACATTAGAGACATTTAAGAGACTCTTAGATAGGTACATGGATTATAGAAAAATATGGATTATGTGGATAGGAAAGGTTAGATTGATCTTAGAGTAGGTTAAAAGTTTGGTATAACATTGTGGACCGAAGGGCCTGTACTTTGCTGTACTGCTCTATGTTCTGAGGTACTTATTTTATTTATTTTTAATTTTATTTGGAGATGCAGCATGGGATTAGGATATATCAACCCAACCTGATCACCGGACAATTTACAATGACTAATTAACCTACCCACTAAGTCTGCGGACAGCGGGAGGGAACCAGAGGTCCTGGAAGAAGCCCGCAGATTCCATGGGGAGGACGCACACAGACCCCTAACAGTGGATGCCGGGATTGAACCCCGAACTCTGACACCCTGAGCTGTAATGGCAATACGGGCTTACCGCTGTGGTGCCATGATGCCTCCAGAGGACGGGTACGTCAGATACATTCTGTGTTCTCACTACCTCAATGGAAAGGATGAGGAAAGTTGACCCCAAGGGATCTGAAGCCGTATTTGTTTAACCCCACCAGTGTTCACTAAATGGATAGGAAAATTAAGAAACTATATCAATCATTTACATTATTCTGCTTGTATTTTAAATGTCTTTTAAGTTAATCAAAGCACAGGCATTAACATGAATTTATTTAAACAATGCAATCTTTTTTTTGTGGCATATGTACCCTCATTAATTTTAAGCTAGTATTTGTTCATGATTTTCAGACACAATGCTTCTGCGATTATTCTGAACATCAAAGGCAGTTTTAAAAAACAAAACCAGGCAAATTAATATGCATAATGCATCTTACATTTGAAAACTGAGCCAATGAATAGAGATTGTTTGGGAAAAAGGAGCTGACATTAGCGGGAAAATGCAGCGCGGAAATACTTGCATGGGCCTGTCTGTAGTCGGAGAGGTTCAGTCTGAGATGGAAATGCAATGTGTAGTGCACTTTACTTCAGTTAATAGACAAACCTGCTTTCATCTTGTGGCTTTATGGACGGTGGCCTCTTTCTCTGTCTCACTTGTGGCACGTAAGTGCCTAGTGTGTTTTATCTCCTTACCTGCTTGAGGGCTCTGAGGAAGTGTACCATCAGCTGTTTGCAGACATCATACTGATGAGAAATTAGCACTCCTGAGATGCACTTAGGTGCATTTGCAAAACCGCGCAGGGTAAAGTAGAACCATTGATCTGCAAACTGTGAAGGAGAATTAGAAAGATGCATAAAATATTAATGCATTCTTTTGTGCTTGTCTGAATGTTTATTTAATCAGATTGAAGAGCCCCACACTTAACGATGCAGAAATAAACTGTAAGACTGGCTGTCGTTCAGTTTATTTGTTTATTTTTATTGATATAGAGTTACGGCGGGAAACAGGCGCTTCCAGTCCAATGAGCTGTACCTCCCAGCAGCTCACCTATCCAACCCTAGCTTAGTCACAGGACAATTTACAATGAACAAATAACCTGCTAACTTGTACATCTTTGGATTGTGAGTGAAAACCGGAGCACCTGCAGGAAAACTACGTGGCCATGGGGAGAACGTACAAACTCCTTACAGACAGCGGCGGGAATTGAATCCGGTTCACTGGTGCTGCTAACTATTACGGTATTGTGCAGCCCCGATAGTGCGATTCAGGACTCATGAAGCGTCTCAGGCTGAAAGTTCGACTGTTTATTCCTCTCCATAGGTGCTCCTTGACCTGTTGAGATCCTCAGTATTTTGTGTGTGTTGCTCTGGATGACTGTGTTGGCGCGTGGCCAAGTGGTTAAGGCGTTCGTTTAGTGAGCTAAAGGTCGCTAGTTCGAGCCTCAGCTGAGGCAGCGTATTGTGTCCTTAACCAAGGCACTTAACCACACATAGCTCAGCAACAACACCAGTGCCAAGCTGTATCGGCCCTAGTGCCCTTCCCTTGGACAACATCGGTGGCGTGGAGAGGGGAGATTTACAGCATGGGCAACTGCCGGTCTTCCATACAACCTTGCCCAGGCCTGCGCCCTGGAAACCTACCAAGGCGCAAATCCATGGTCTCACAAGACTAACGGATGCCTATAAACTCTGGATGAGTGGAGAGAATGTTTCCTCTGGTGGGAGTGTCCAGATCTAGAGGGCACAGCCTCAAAATTGAGGGGCGACCCTTCACAACAGAGGTAAGGAGGAATTTTTTTTTTGGCCAGGGAGTAGTGAATCTGTGGAATGCTCTGCCACAGACTGCAGTGGAGACCAAGTCCATGCGTATATTTAAGGCGTAAGTTGATCATTTCCTGATTGGTCAGGACATCTTGCTGTGTGCAGTCTTTCGATGATTCTATTGTGTTTCTTTCTATATACTGCAAATGCCCATAAGAAAATGAATCCTAGGATAGTATATGGTGATATATATGTAACTTTCCTTTTAAACTTTTTCCTTGGAGCCACACATAAAACAAACTGAGGAAGTATGGTATTGTTCCCTCCCTGAAGTACACTAGTGACCCAGGTAGGTTGTAATGAGGTTTCACGGTGACCATTACTAGCTATTGTTCGAATTTAATTGGTTGGAGACTGTTATTTGACTATAGCTATCTCTAGATCTTGTAGTCTCAGGTGGTCAGTGGTAATGCAATGGATGATAGGATGCTGGTTGTCAGTGAGCAAAATCCAAAGTTGTGAGACTTTAAAGTGCTGGGGTTTCAGAAACTAAGTATGAATTTAGTTTTCGGTAAACAAGATCATCTAGAATTTAATTCAGAAACTTTCAGAATCAGAATCAGGTTTATTACCATTGGCATGTTGTGTAATTTATTCTTTTGTAGCAGCAGTACAGAACCACAGAGCAAAGAACTTGAAATGTACATATTTATCACTTCTTGGATCTTCATTGCAGGGGAAGGTAACTTTTTGTAGCTTTCTCAAACCACCACTGAATTTTCAGCAGAGAATTGCCAAAAGACCCTCTAAGCCCGAGAACAAAGTTTCTGTTGAAGTTATGTAACTGAAAAAGAAAGTCCAAGGAAACTCTCAGAAATAGACCTTCAAATTTCACTAAAATTTTAATCTTGAACCATTAGCAAAGGTATCTAATTTTCTTTCCTGTTGTTTATTATGTTAGTGAGGATTACCCAATTTGGTTTATATGCGCTTGCTTCAAACGAAGGTCATTCCAATTAAAATTAAGAACATACAACATGGAGCACTACAGTTAGGTACAGGTTCTTTGGGCCATGATGTTGTGTCAATCTTTTAACCTATTCTTTCTTTCTTTTTCTTTTTCCAATATTTTTATTAAATTTCATATACACAAATACAGAATTCATAAGGATACTTATTATAAATCAAAATAAGATAGCACAAAATGTACTACATATAAATCACACTGATACAATCACGGCATCCCATATTCATGATCAATCAAATAAAATAAACTGAATTATGAAATACAATAATATAGTTAATTATATTCTTTAAAAAATCTACACCCACTACCAAGACAAAGCTGGTCGGTAAAAAAAACCAGAAAAAAAAGAGTACTTTACCATATAGTGTTCTATAATAATGGCCCAGATCTATATTTTAATAACAATAACAATTCAAAGATTTAAAAAAATAGCTCAGAAAGAGTCCCCATAGCGTTTGAAAATCTTGGTTAGAATCAGAAATAGAACAACGAATCTTCTCTAAATTTATACATGACATAACATTGCATAACCATTGAGCATGTGTGGGGGGGGCAACCTCCTTTCATTTAAGCAAGATCACCCTCCTAGCCATAAGAGAAATAAAAGCCAGTACCCGCAAATGAGAAGGCTCCAAAATTATAGTCTTTCCTCAACAATACCGAATAAGGCTGTCAAAGGATTGGGCTTAAAACTAACTTTAAGAAGTACAGAAAAAGTTTGGAATACATCTTTCCAATATTTCTCAAGGCTTGTACTTGACCAAAACATATGAATTAATGAAGCCTCTCCATTATTACATCTGTCACAATAAGATCAATCAGCAAAAAAATGAGAGCGCTTGTCTTTAGACATATGAGCCCTATGTACCATTTTATATTGTAGGAGGGAATGATGAACACATAACTTAACCTATTCTGAGATCAATCTAATACTTCCCTCCTACATAGTCCCTCAGTTCTCTATCATCCATGTACCTATCTATGAGTTTCTTAAATGTTCCTAATGTAGCTGCCTCTACCATCACCCTGGCAGCACCTTCCACTCATTCAGTACTCTCTGTGTTAAGAACTTACCTCTGACATCTCCCTATATTTCTTCTATGCTTCCTCATATTAGCCAGTTCCACCCTGGAATAAAGTCGCCACCTAACCAGCTTATCTATACCTCTTATCATAGATGTGCTGTTCTATACTATGTTATATGTTCCATGAACCAAAGTTCAAAGTACATTTCATATCAAAGTACATATATGTCACCATATAAGACCATCATGCATTGGAGCATAATTAGGCCATTTGGCCCATCAAGTCTGCTCCACCATTTCATCATGGTTGATCCATTTCCCACTCAATCCCATTCTCCTGCCTTCTCCCTGTAACCTTTACACCCTGACTAATTAAAAACTTATCAGCCTCCATCTTAAATGCTCAGTGACCTGGTCTCCGCAGCCACCTGTGGCAAGGAATTCCATAGATTCACTGCCCTTTGGCTAAGGAAACTCCTCCTCTTCTCTGTTCTAAGTGGACATCCCTCCATTTTGAGGCTATGTCATCTGGTCCTAGACTCCCTCACCAATGGAAACATCCTCTTTATATCCACTCTATCTAGGCCTTTCAGCATTCAAAAGGTTTCAATGAGATCCCCCCCCATTCTTCTAAATTCCAGCAAATACAGGTCCAAGGCCATCAAACGCTGCTCATATGATAACCATTTCATTCTCAGCATCATTCTCGTGAGTCTTCCCTGAACCCTCGCCAATATCAGTGCATCCTTTCTTAAATAGGGAACCCAAAACTGCTCACAATTCTCCAAGTGAGACTTCACCAGTGCTGTATTAAGGTTCAACTTTACATCCTTGCTTTTACATTCTATTCGTCTTGAAGTGAATGCTAACATTGCATTCACTTTCCTCACCACCAGTTCAATCTGCAAGTTAATCTTTAGGGAATGCTGCACAAGGATTCCCAAACATCCTTGCACCTCAGATTTAATATCTTTCCCATTTAGAAGATAGTCTATGCTTTAATTCCATCTACCGAAGTGCACTTCCTAACATTATATTCCATCTGCCACTTCTTTGCCCATTCTCCTAATCTGTTTAAGTTCTTCTGCAGTTTCTGTGCTTCCTCAACATCATAAAACCATGACACATAGGAGCAGAATTAGGTCATTTAACTCATCGAGTCTGCTCCGTCATTCAATCATGGATGATTCTTCTCTTCCCTCCTCAACCCCACTCTTCGGCCTTCTCCCCAATAACCTTTGATGCCATGTCCAATCAAGAACCTATCAATCTCTGCCTTAAATACACCCAACAACCTGGCCTCCACAGCTGCATGTGGTAATAAATTCTACAAAATCACTACCCTCAGGTAAAGAAACTTCTCCTCTCTCTGTTTTAAATGGACGCCCCTCTATCCTGAGCCCTCTCGTCGTAGACTCCCCTATCATGGGAAACATGTTTTTCACATCTATGTCTAGGCCTTTCTTTCAACATTTGAAAGATTTCAATGAGATCCCCCAACCATCCTTCTAAATTCCAGCGAGTACAGACCCAGAGCCATCAAATGTTCCTCATATGATAAGCCTTTCATTCTCGGAATCATCCTTGAAAGCCTCCTCTGGACTCTCTCCAATGCCAGTACATCTTTTCTTGGATGAGAACCCCAAAACTGTTCACAATACTCAAGGCTGAAGCTCACCAATGCCTTATAAAGCCTCAGCATCACATCCCTACTCTTATATTCTACCTCTTGAAACAAATGCATTCATTGCATTTACCTTCCTCACCACTGACTCAACCACTAAGTTAACCTTTAGGGTGTTCTGCACAAGGACTCCCAAGTCCCTTTGGAACTCAGATTTTAGGATTTTCTCCCCATTTAGAAAATAGTCTGCACATTTATTTCCTCTACCAAGGTGCATGACCATGCATTTTCCAACATTGTATTTCATTTGCCACTTTCTTGCCCATTCTCCTAATCTGTCTAAGTCCTTCTGCAGCCTTCCTGTTTCCTCAGCACTATCTGGCCCTCCATCAATCTTCGTATCATCTGCAAACATGGCAACAAAGCCATCTACTCCATCATCTGAATCATTGATAAACAGCATAAAAAGAGCTGCTCCCAACACTTTCCCCTTGGGAGAACCACTAGTTACTGGCAGCCAACCTGAAAAGGATCCTTTTATTCCCACTGGCTACCTCCTACCAATCACACATGCTAATAACTTTCCTGTAATACTACGGGCTCTTAACTTGGTAAGCACCTCATAAAATACCTTCTGAAAATCCAAATATACAACATCCACTGCATCCCCTTTATCTATCCTACTTGTAATCTCCTCAAAGATTTCCAAAAGGTTTGTTAGGCAAGATATTCCCTTAACAAAACTATGCTGACTTCGTCCTATCCTGTCCTGTGTCACCAAGTACTCCATAACCTCATCCTTAACAACTGGCTCCAACATCTTCCCAACCACTGAGGTCAGACTAACTAGTCTATAATTTCCTTTCTGTTGTATTTCCCTTAAGGAACCTATGCTGACTTCGGCCCATTTTATCATTGCCTTTTGACATGTTTTTTCTATCTCCTGCTGTAATTTGTAGACCAGATCTTGGCTACTGTTTGGAGACCTGTATATAACTCCCAACAGGGTCTTCTTACCCTTGTAGTTTCTTAATTTTACCCACAAGGATTCCAATCCGATGTCACATCTTTCTAAAGATTTGATTTCATTTTTTACCAGCAGAGCCACTCTTCCTCCTCTAGCTATTTGCCTGTCCTTTCGATAGATTGTGTATCCTTGAATATTAAGCTCTCAACTACAATTCTCTTTCAGCCATGACTCTGTGACACCCACAACGTCATCCCTGCCAATCTCTAACTGCAAATCATCTACCTTATTTTGAATGCACCACGTGCATTCACATAAAACACATTTGTACCTATATTTGTCTGCCTTTTCAATTTTTCCTCCTTTCACACTTCAACCCATCCCACTAACTGCAATTTTGCCTTCTATCATCTACCTGTCCTTTGACAGTCTCACTATATACTGTACTTCCTCTGCTTGTAAACCAACAGTCCCTTCCTCAGCCCTATCACTCCGGGTCCTATCCCTGACAAATTAGTTTAACCCTCCCCAACAGCCCTAGAAAACCTACCCGCAAGGATATTGGTTCCCCTCAGGATCAGGGGCAGACTGTCCCTTCAGTACAGGTCATACCTTCCCCAGTGGAGATCCCAGTGATCCATAAATCTGAAACCCTGCCCCCTGCACCACTTCCTCAGCCACACATTCACCTGCCAATTCATCCTATTCTTACCCTCACCGTTGGAGGCACAGGCAGCAATCCAGAGATTACTACCCTTGGAAGTCCTACTTTTCAGCTTCATACCTAACTCTCTGAATTCTCTACTTAGGACTTCCTCTCTTAGTCATTGGTACCAATATGTACCAAAATATCTGGCTGCTCACCCTCCCCCTTTAGAATCTTGTGGACACAATCCGAGACGTTCCTGACCCTGGCACCTGGGAGGCAACATTTCATCTGGGTCTCTCTATCGTGTCCACAGACTCTGCTACCTACTCCTCTAACGGTGGAAACTCCTATCATCACTGCATTCCTCTTCTGCCTCCTTTCCTTCTGCGCTAAAGTGCCAGAGGCCCGGTCATTGCTGCTGCCCCTGGTAGGTAGCCCCCCTCAACAGTATACTTGTTATTGAGGGGAACGGCCTCTGTACCAGCTGTCTATTTCGCTTCCCTCTCCTTACAGTCACTCATTCACCTCCCTCCTGCAGCCTCGGGAGTCCTGAGATTCATTTCCTTATGAGTCCAGGAATGAAAGGGTTACTGTATGAGGAATGTCTGGCTGCTCATGGGCTGTATTCCCTGGAGTTCAGGAGAATGAGGGGGGGATCTCATAGAAACATTCCGAATGTTAAAGGGCCTCAACAGATTAGATATGGCAAAGTTATTTCCCATGGTAGGGGAGTCCAGGACAAGAGGGCACGACTTCAGGATTGAAGGACGTCCATTTAGAACAGAGATGTGGAGAAATTACTTTAGAAGAGGGTGGTAAATATGTGGAATTTGCTGCCACGACTGGCTGTGGAGGTTAAGTCATTGGGTGCATTTAAGGCAGAGGTAGATAGGTTCTTGATTAGCCAGGGCATCAAAGTGTATGGGGAGAAGGCAGGGGAGTGGGGATGACTGGAAGAATTGAATCAGCCCATGATTGAATGGCAGAGCAGATTTGATGGGCCGAATGGCCTACATCTGCTCCTATATCTTATCGTCTAATGATATTCACAGTAAATACAAGAAACACAGTAGAATCAATGAAAGACTGCACCAAACATGACCGACAAACAAGCAGTGTGCAAAAGACAACAAGCTGTGTAAAATAAAAAAGGAAGAAAAATTATTGATAATAATAAATAAGCAATATATATTGAGAACATGAGATGAAGAATCCTTGAAAGTGAGTCCATAGGTTGTGGGAACAGTTCAGTGATGGGTCGAGTGAAGTCAAGTGGAGCTATCCCCACTGGACTCCTGTCATTTCTGATCTCCCCTCCCCCTCCCACTTTCAAATCTCTTGCTAACTCTTCTTTCAGTTAGTCCTGACGGAGGGTCTCAGCCCGAAACGTCGACTGTACCTCTTCCTATAGATGCTGCCTGGCCTGCTGTGTTCACCAGCAAATTTTATGTGTGTTGCTTGAATTTCCAGCATCTGCAGATTTCCTCATGTTTGTACGGTTCAAGAGCCTGATGGTTGAGGTGTAGTAACTATTCCTGAACCTGGTGGTGTGAGTCCTGAGGCTCCTGTGCCTTTTTCCTGATGGCATCAGCAAGAATAAAGTGTAGCCTGGATGGTGGGGGCCCTTGATGATGGAAGCTGCTTTCCTGGAACAGTACTCCATGTGGATGTGCTTTACCTGTGATGGACTGGGTTGTATCCAAAGTTTTTTTGTATGATTTTCTGTTCAAGGACATTGGTGTTTCCATACCAGATGTGATGCAACCAGTCAACATGCTCTCCGCAGCACATCTACCCAAGTTTCTCAAAGTTTTAAATGACATGCCGAATTTTCGCAAACTTCCAAGGAAGTAGAGATGTTTGGTGTGCTTTCTTTGTAATGGCACTTATGTGCTAGTGTTGGGTAATATAACGGATGGAATCGTACATAATTCAAAACCACTGACATTGAGTTGGGGCTCTCTGTTAGACCCTGGTCTGATGTGATGACGAAATTACACAAAGTTCCATTATCGCGCTTTGTATTCTGGTTTTGAAGTACAATAAATGAGATGTTACGGTTTTTCTTAAACATAAATTGCCTCATGTCATTTTATCTGCAAAATCCTACATTAGTGACCCCAATGCTCTACGACAATTCCAGAGCTATTGAACGTGTCGGCCAAATGCAGTCGCTTTGGATCCGCCGGAGTTTTGGAAGCAAAATGCCATTCCTTGGATTATCCAAGCTGAGGCCCAATTCACACTGCAAGACATCTCCACTGACAACACCAAATATTTCTATGTGGTAGCGTCCCTCAGCAACTCCACAGCTGTGAGGGTGGCAGGTCTGCTGGAAGACCCCCCTGAACAGGATAAATACTGATCACTGAAAGCTCACCTTTTACAGACTTTTGGACTATCAGAGTCTGAGTGCACCAAACAGATGCTCTCCTTGCCCAGCCTCGGCAACGCTAAGCTGCTGGAGCCAATGGACCACACGCTGTCTCTCCTGGGAAATCACCATCCTTGTTCTGGTTTTAAAGAACTCTTCATGCGGCAAAATGCCTGATCAAGTTTGCATAGCCCTCGCTAATGCACACATGAAGGACTATAGGGAGCTTGCTAAAATGGCTGATATTCTACACTCAGCAAGGTAGAGATGCATCGTTCCACCTTCTTTCCATGTCTCAGTAAGCCTGGACAGCAAGGCCTCCAAACAGACTACGCTGTGTCTCTGCTTTTACCACACCTGCTTTGCTTCCAACGCTAGGAAGTGCCGGCCACCTTGCTGCTTTGACAGTGTCAGCGCAACGGGACATCAGAAGTCTGTGCAGCTGCCAGGGACGTCTACTGTTCATTATGGACACTCTTTCAAGGTGATGATTCCTGTGTGACACAGGTGCTCAAGTGAGTGTACTGCCAGCATCGCCTACTGATAAGAAGGCAGAGAGCGACGAAACCTCACTGGAGGCCACCAAAGGCAGCAGGATCCAGACTTACAGAGCACGACAGGTGACGTACTGCTTCAGTGGGGAGTGTTACACATGGGAATTCATCCTGGCTAAAGTGGCTAGACCTCTGCTTCATGCAGGTTTCCTGTGTGCCCAAGAACTGTTAGTCAATCTTATGAACTGCCGGCTTGTGGATGGCAAGGACTTTGGGGCATTACCCTGCTCCCTCAGTAAGTTCACCACAACGACTCTGTCAAGCACATGCACCACCGCGTGTGACTTTACTGGACTTCTGGGCAAATTCTTTGGCTTTTGACAAGGTCCCACACAGGAGATTAGTGTGCAAACTTAAAGCACACAGTATTGGGGGTATGGTATTGATGTGGATAGAAAATTGGTTGGCAGACAGGAAGCAAAGAGTGGGAATAAACGGGACCTTTTCAGAATGGCAGGCAGTGACTAATGGGGTACCTCAAGGCTCAGTGCTGGGACCCCAGTTGTTTACAATATATATTAATGACTTTGACGAGGGAATTAAATGCAGCATCTCCAAGTTTGCGGATGACACGAAGCTGGGCGGCAGTGTTAGCTGTGAGGAGGATGCTAAGAGGATGCAGGGTGACTTGGATAGGTTAGGTGAGTGGGCAAATTCATGGCAGATGCAATTTAATGTGGATAAATGTGAGGTTATCCACTTTGGTGGCAAGAACAGGAAAACAGATTATTATCTGAATGGTGGCCGATTAGGAAAAGGGGAGGTGCAACGAGACCTGGGTGTCATTATTCACCAGTCATTGAAAGTGGGCATGCAGGTACAGCAGGTGGTGAAAAAGGCGAATGGTATGCTGGCATTCATAGCAAGAGGATTCGTGTACAGGAGCAGGGAGGTACTACTGCAGTTGTACAAGGCCTTGGTGAGACCACACCTGGAGTATTGTGTGCAGTTTTGGTCCCCTAATCTGAGGAAAGACATTCTTGCCATAGAGGGAGTACAAAGAAGGTTCACCAGATTGATTCCTGGGATGGCAGGACTTTCATATGATGAAAGATTGGATCGACTAGGCTTATACTCTCTGGAATTTAGAAGATTGAGGGGGGATCTGATTGAAACGTATAAAATTCTAAAGAGATTGGACTGTCATGGTCCAGTCCGTGAAGTCCGTATTTCGGTTCACGATCCGGTCCATCGACCCTTGCTCCAGGTTTTCCTGTCTACCCTGTTTCTGTTCTTGTTGAGCTCTAATTGAGGCAGCTGATGCTTGTTGGGGCTGGCTGCATAAATACCTTCAGAGACCAGGGCGTGGCTGCTGGATTGTTCTTGTCCTTGCTCCTGTATCCCTTCCTCTGCCTTCTGTTTCCTCGCCTGAAGCCTTGCCGGTAACTCTTGCCTCGCCTGAAGTTCTCGTTTCGCCTTGCAATGCCTGAAGCCTTGCCTTGTCTTGCTGTCTTGTCCTGGAGCCACCCCGTACCTAGCTCCCTTCCTGTCCCTTGCCTCCGTCAGGTAAGCCAGGCCGTTTTGCCATTACCTGCGGTTGGTTCTGTCCCTTCCTGTCCCTTGCGTCCGTCAGGTAAGCCAGGCCGTCTTGCCGTTACCTGCGGTTGGTTCTGTCCCTTCCTGTCCCCTGCCTCCGTCGGGTAAGCCAGGCCGTTTTGCCGTTACCTGCGGTTGGTTCTGTCCCTTCCTGTCCCTTGCCTCCGTCAGGTGGAGATCCGCGCCCTGCCCTGGAGGAGCTTCCAGTCTCCAGCCTCCAGCCTCGCCTCGCCTCGCCTCAAGTTTCCTGCCTCCAGCCTCCAGCCTCACCTCGCCTCAAGGCTCAAGTCTCCAGCCTCCTACCAATCCTCGCCTGAAGTCTCAATTCTCCAGCCTCCTGCCAAGCCTTGCCTCAAGTCTCTAGCCTCTAGCCTCTAGCCTGAAGACTCCAGCCTCCTGCCCAGCCTCAAGCCTGAAGACTCCAGCCTCCTGCCTAGCCTCAGGCCTGAAGACTCCAGCCTCCTGCCTAGCCTCAAGCCTGAAGACTCCAGCCTCCTGCCTAGCCTCAAGCCTGAAGACTCCAGCCTCATCCTGCCTGCCATCCAAGTCTCGTCCTTGCCTAGTTCCTGGGGTCCTGTTCCGGGTTCCCGGTTTTCGTGTCCATGTCCTTGTTCTCACCCTGTATCCTAGTCCTGTCCCTAGTACTTCAGTGACTGTGTCTTGCACTTGGGTCCGTTCCCAGCCGCCTCCATATGACATGGACAGGCTAGATGCAGGAAGATTGTTCCCGATGTTGGGGAAATCCAGAACAAGGGGGTCACAGTTTGAGGATAAAGGGGAAGACTTTTAGGACCAAGATGAGGAAAAACTTCTTCACACAGAGAGTGGTGAATCTGTGGAATTCTCTGCCACAGGAAACAGTTGAGGCCAGTTCATTGGCTATATTTAAGAGGGAGTTAGATATTGCCCTTGTGGCTAAAGGGATCAGGGGGTATGGAGAGAAGGCAGGTACAGGGTTCTGAGTTGGATGATCAGCCATGATCGTACTGAATGGCAGTGCAGGCTCGAAGGACCGAATGGCCTACTCCTGCACCTATTTTCTATGTTTCTATGTCTATTCTTAAACCTCACCATGGCCACGTTTTCCACTATAGTCATAAAGCATGGGGAGAAGCACCACATTTCCACAAATTTCTGCATGCATGGACTGGTAACGTGAAAGCTGAGTTTGCCAACAAGTAAAGACTCGGCATTGAATACCCCTCCATATGGTCCATAAGTCCAATGGTGGGTACCGCCCATAGGGCGATTACCAACATTTTAACAAAGTCACCACCCCGATTGGTATCTAGTCCTACACATCTAAGACTTTTCAGCACGTTTAGACGGAAAATTAAGTTTTTCCAAAGTTGACTTAGTTCGGGGCTATCGTCAGGTTCCTGTGTGCTAGGAGGACATTCCCAAAAAGGTTGTGATAACCCTATTTGGTCTCTGAGTTTCTGCGCATGTCCTTTGGGCTAAAAAATTTACACTAAATTAAAAATGATCTCTATGTTAAAGGACTTAGATTTTCTTTTTGTTTACCTGGATGACATACTTGTCGCCAATGTGTCCAAATCTGAACATGTATCTCATCTCCACACACTTTTCAAGTGCTTAAGCCCACACAGGTTGAATATTAACCCTGCTAAATGGCAGTTTGGGTTGTCAATCATTGGCTTTCTCAGAATCAGTATTGATTAGAGTTTAAGATAAAAGATCCCTTAGTGGAAAGTGATCATAATATGATTGAATTTACCCTAAAATTTGAGAAGGAGAAGCTAAAGTCAGATGTATCAGAATTACAGTGGAGCAAAGGGAATTACACAGACATGAGAGAGGAGCTGACTAAAATTGATTGGAAAAGAACACTGGCAGGGATGATGGCAGAGCAGCAATAACTGGATTTTCTGGAAGCAATTCGGAAGGCACAGGATATGTATATCCCAAAGAGGAAGAAGTATTCTAAAGCGAAGATGACACAACTTTGGCTATCATGAGCAGTCAAGGCCAACATAAAAACCAAAGAGAGGGCATATAGTAGAGCAAAAATTAGTGAGAAGTTAGAGGATTGGGAGGCTTTTAAAATGAACAGAAGGCATCTTAAAAAGATATTAAGAAGGTAAAGATGGATTACAAAAGTATTAAAGAGGATGCCAAAAGTTTCTTCAGGTACGTGAGGTGTAAAGAGAGGTGAGAGTGGATATCAGACCACTGGAAAATGATGCTGGAGAGGTAGTAATGAGGGAGATTGAAATGGCGGATGGATAACTGGAAGCATTAGTAATGATCTTTCCAGAATCACTAGATTCTGGAATGGTTCCGGAAGGCTGAAAATTTGCAAATGTCACTCGACTCTTCAAAAAGGGAGAGATGCAGAAGATAGAAAACTTCAGCCATTTGGTCTGACCTCAGTTGTTGGAGAGATTTTGGAGTAGATTACTAAGGATGAGGTGACAGGGTACTTAGAGCCACATGATAAAATAGGCCATAGTCAGCATGGTATCCTCAAGGGAAAATCTTGCCTGACAAATCTGTTGGAATTCTTTGAAGAAATAAGCAGGATAGACAAAGGAGAATAGTGGGGCATCCTTTCTGAATGGACTTAAGGAGGTTGTGAGCAGGAGTATTCTGAGCAGGTTTGGGCCTCTTACCTTAGAAAGGATGTGCTGAAACTGCAGAGGGTTCAAAGGAGATTCACGGAAATGAGGAGTGACCTCATTGAAACCTATCGAAGGGTGAAAGGCCTTGATAGAGTGGAAGTGAGAAGGATGCTTCCTATGGTGGGAGAGTCTAAGACCAGAGGACATAGCCTCAGAATAGAGGGGTGTCCTTTTAGAACGGAGATGAGGAGGAATTTCTTTAGCCAAAGAGTGATGAAACTTTGGAATTCTCTGCCTCAGGCAGCTGTGGAGGCCCAGTCTTTATATATATTTAAGGCAAAGGTTGGTGTTTGTAGATTCTTGACTAGTCAGGGCATGAAGGGATATGGTTACAAGGCAGGAGACTGGGGCTGAGAGAAAAATTGGATCAGCCATGATGAAATGGCAGAGTAGACTTAATGAGCCAAATAGCCTAAATCTGCTCCTATATCTTGTGGTCTTATGGTTTTCTCTGCTATCGCATCTCCACAGGAAGGGCAAAAACCCTCCCATCAAAAGTAGCTGCTGCTATGGATTTCCCAGCACACCGCACTACTAAGAAACTACAGGAGTTTTCAGGTATGGTGTATTTCTATCACCATCTCATTCCACTAGCTGCCGAACTTAGTGTGCATAAAGGCAATGCCCTTAATCACATGCTTGACTGGACACACTGGATAACAAATTTTTTCAAAAGTGTTGCTTCCTCAGAATTTTCTTTTGTTTATGATAGACTGCTTGAAGATGAACACAAAAATAATTTCAGACTACTTGTATCATGTAGGAATTTGGAGAAACAACAAATGAACTTTTATTGAATATAATGTTTAATTGCATAATAGTGCTGATGCTCTGCAATAGTTCAACTACGTTAAAAATATTTTGTTCATGATTTTCATTTGTACTCAGTGCTTCTTGCTTAAGTGTCCAACAATAATCTGCCAGCATTGATGGATTCCAGTTGCCCTGGTATCTTTTCTCCATGACTGCAATGTCCTGGTGAAACCTTTCCCCATGCTCGTCACTAACAGCACCAAGATTTGCAGGGAAGAAGTCTAAATGGGAATGTAGGAAATGAATCTTTAGTGACATTTTGCATTTCATGATTTTATATGCTTGAAGCATGCTTTCAACCAGCTGCATGTAGTTGGGTGCTCTGTAGAATCAGAGAAAAATTTCAACAACATCCTTGAATGCCTTCCATGTGATTTTCTCCAGTCCTACTAGAAATTCTTCAAATTGCCTGTCATTGATGACCTGTTTGATTTGTGGACCAACAAAAATGCTTTCCTTAATCTTGGCATCAGTTATTCTGGGAAGCATCTGTCTCAAATACCAAAATCCTTCATAGAAATTTTTGTGCCTGGTGACAGCAAATTCCATCCTTACAGTCCTGAACCCAATAATTATTACTAAAACCTGTCCTGCCATGCAGCAGCTGTGCCGCTAAGCACGCCCAAGCATGCCTGGACAAGATAGGAAACTTTCCAGTTTACATTGTAGGCAACATTTTAATTGACTGGAATTATGAATTGAAATAATTAACATAAGTTTATTAAAAAATGGTGCGTGATAGGGAAATTTCATGGTGATTTTCATGATCAGTAGCCCAAAATTCATATGATACACCTAAAGGTATTCAGGAAGCAAAATCTTTGTTGTCCAGTTACTGTGGACATGACCAGAGCATTTAATGATACCAAGGAAGCCCTTTCCAATGCAATCCTACTGATGCACCCACTCCCCAATCTATGGCCATTACTACCGACGCTTCAGACTACCCTGTGGGTGCTGTGCACAAACACTTGGTCAGAGGCGTGTGGCAGCCACTCAACCTTCTTCAGCCGGCAATTCCATTCCCCCGAGAGAAAGTACAGCACATTTAACCGTGAGCTTCTCGGTCTCTATCTGGATGTCCACCATTTTTGTTTTCTTCATCATTTCACCACAAAGAGGACCACAAGCTCCTCGTATCAGACCCTTGGTCTGCACTGCAACAATGCCACCTGGCCTACATATCTGGGTTTATAACTGATATACAACATATCAAGGGGGAAAATAATGCTGTGGCTGATTGCCTCTCACGGCCAGCCATTGAGACTGTACACATAGGACTTGACTAAACCGGCATGGCAGCCGGCCAAGCTACAGACCCTGAGGTCCAGGCTTACCGAACAGCAGTCACAGCTCTGCAGTTGACTGTCATTAAGTTTGGGGAAGCTGGGTTTCTCTCTTGAGCGATGTTTCAACTGGTCGCCCTCTCCCCATGGTGCCTGCAAACCGAAGATGGACTATTTTTGACTCCATTCATGGCCTCTCACATCCGGGCCGGAAGGCCTCACAGGAGCTAGCTGCACTAAAGTTTCTGTGGCCTCGGAAAGGACGTGCGTGATTGGACTGCAGCCTGTGTGGATGTCCAGGCGCCACTGGCACCTTTTGAGGTTCCTGAGCAATGGTTTGGCCATGTCAATGTGGACCTTGTTTCCCCCTCCCGTGGTTTCATGCATCTCCGTACCACCAGGTGGCCAGAGGTCATCCCTCTAGCATTGACAATGGCTGCGGACGTGGCTCGGGCATCCATCAGCCCCTGGCTTGCTCAGCTTGGCACCCCACCTGATATTTCCTTTGACCGCAGTCCCCAGTTCACATCAGACCTCTGGGCTGAGATGACCCATAATGTCTGTATTAGGCTATACCATCACCTGCAGTCTAATGGCCTCTGCAAGCAGTTTTACCACTCCTTAAAGGCTGCTGTGAGGGTCTCCCCGACTGATGAGTGTTGGCATGATCATCTTCCATGTGTCGCGCTGGGGCTCAGAGCAACTCGAAAAGGAGACCTGCAGCTGAGTTGGTGTATGGGCAGCCGTTACGGGTGCCAGGTGATTTTATTCCTGACACCACGCCCGCCTGGTCAGCTTCTCAACAGTGTTCCACCCTGTTCAGTAAATTTAATTCCTTTGCACTTATTTCTCCCTCCCATCATGGAGTACATCACTCTTGGGTTCCTGTTGACCTACATTCCACCTCATTTGTTTTTGTCTGCCATGATGCGCACCAGCATCCCCTTAGGCCCCCTTACGATGGCCCGTTCCTCGTTTTGGCATGGAAAGAAAAGACTTTTATCAGAGATAAGAGGGGCGAACCTGGGTGCATTTCGGAAGATCACCTTAAACTGGCCCACCAAGATTTGGAGGCTCCCACGACATGACCATGAGTGTGTCAACACACCTCGGGATGAGCCAGAGGCTCCTGCTGTTCCCCCACCCATGGGACGAAGGACCAGCACCGGGCAGCTCTCCTTCACTCCGGACAGGCTCACAATGCCGGTTTTAGGGAATACTGTGGGGGTGTGCGTAGGGTAATGTAATTGGTGGAAATGTACAGACTTCACAACCACCAACATTGAGTTGGGGTTTCATTGTAAGAGGCCGGTCTGACGTGATGACGTAGTTATGTGAAGTTTGGTTTCTGTGCTTTGTGTTTAGGTTTAGGAGTATGTTAAATAACTTGTTACAGTTAGAATAAATAAGCTGTCATGGTTTTTCTTAAACATAAAATGCCTCACATCATTTTACTTTGAAAACTACACTGGACACAGGGCAGTCCTCTGAAATGATAACACCGAGCAATTTAAAGTTGCTGACCCTCTCCACCTCTGATACCTCGATGAGAACTGGCTCATGAAATCCTGGTTTCCTCCTCCTGAAGTCAATAATTACCTCCTTGGTCTTAACCAGATAATACTGCACCTTATAAAATATACATCCTGACTCATGGGTCTAAACTAAGTCCACATCAAATGAGGAGCATCTGATGTAATTAACTTATTAAGTTGAAAGAAGACAGATTCCAGTGTAAGTAGAGCTGTCCAAATGCCCCTGTATCATTTGCATTTTTGTCTAACCGGTTAAGTTTCAAGACAGAATGCAGCTGAATCTGTGAGTTGTTGGCAATGCAGGGAGAGAATGGCATCTCTGGGACCAATAGAAATAGGGCAAGCTGCAACCTCCCTCAACCAATCAACCAATCAGAATGCTACTGGCAAGCTAGTTGAATTGAGGATGCAGAACAACATGTTGAAAATCACATGATTTCGCAGCAAACACAATTCTACCCAGCTCACTATTCAGTTTCTGTTGTATTTAGATGTTGTTGCATTTCTAACTCTGCTAATGATATGCCTTTCTGATGAACAGTGCCACTGATGCGTGCACTGAGATCACCAAGGACATCTGTATCAAGCGTATCAATCTGTTGTCATATCACAGGGTACAAGAATTCCATGAAAAATCTGCATTCCGGAGTTCAGAGTTCAATTCCGGTGCCATTTGTAAGGAATTTGCTTGTTCTCTTTCTGAACTGTGTGGGTTTCCGCAGGGTGCTCCGGTTTCCTCCCACAGTCTATCAGTTAGTAGCTTAATTGGTTGTTGTAAATTGTCCAGTGATTAGGCTAGTGTCAAAGACCATAAGAATTGGATCAGATTTAGGTTATTCGGCCCATCAAACCTGCTCCACAAATAGGTGGGTTAGACTGAGAATAAACGTATCAATCAAAAATGAAGCTCCGATTCACGCAGTCCTAACAGACAATTGGATGTAAAGGTTAACAAAGCCTCTGTCACCTTTGGCAAACTTTTCCTCACAAAGTTGATCAGGTTGTTAAGAAGCCGTATGGTGTATTGGCCTTCTTTAGTCAGGGGACTGAGTTCAAGAGCCACAAGGTAATGTTGCAACACACATCAAAGTTGCTGGTGAACGTGGCAGGCCAGGTAGCATCTCTAGGAAGAGGTACAGTCAATGTTTCGGGCTGAGACCCTTCGTCAGGACGAACTGAAAGAAGAGCTAGTAAGAGATTTGAAAGTGGGAGGGGGAGGGAGAGATCCGAAATGATAGGAGAAGACAGGAGGGGGAGGGATGGAGCCAAACAGCTGGACAGTTGATTGGCAAAAGGAATATGAGAGGATCATGGGACAGGAGGCCTGGGGAGAAAGACAGCGGGTGGGGGGCGAAAACCAGAGGATGGGCAAGGGGTATAGTGAGAGGGACAGACGGAGAAAAAGGAGAGAGAGAGAACAAAAGAATGTGTGTGTATATAAATAAATAAATAAATAAATAAATAGATAACGGATGGGGTACGAGGGGGAGATGGGGCTTTAGCGGAAGTTTGAGAAGTCAATGTTCATGCCATCAGGTTCCTCCAACCTGAGTGTGGCTTCATCTTTACAGTAGAGGAGGCCGTGGATAGACATATCACATTGGGAATGGGACGTGGAATTAAAATGTGGCCACTGGAAGATCCTGCTTTCTCTGGCAGACAGAGCATAGGTGTTCAGTGAAACGATCTCCCAGTCTGCGTTGGGTCTCGCCAATATATAGAAGGCCACATTGGGAGCACCAAACGCAGTATATCACCCCAGCCGACTCTCAGGTGAAGTGTCGTCTCACCTGGAAGGACTGTCTGGGGCCCTGAATGGTGGTAAGGGAGGAAGTGTAAGGGCATGTGTAGCACTTGTTCCGCTTACAAGGATAAGTGCCAGGAGGGAGATTGGTGGGGAAGGATGGGGGGAACGAATGGACAAGGGAGTCGCGTAGGGAGCGATCCCTGCGGAAAGCGGGGGGGGGGCATAAACATTGACTTCTCAAACTTCCGCTAATGCCCCACCTCCCCTTCGTACCCCATCTGTTATTTATTTATTTGTTTATTTATATACACACATTCTTTTTTTCTCTCTCTCCTTTTTCTCCCTCTGTCCCTCTGACTATACCCTTTGCCCATCCTCTGGGCTTCACCTCCCCTCCCTTTTCTTTCTCCCTGGGCCTCCTGTCCCATGATCCTCTCATATCCCTTTTGTCAATCACCTGTCCAGCTCTTGGCTCCATCCCTCCTCCTCCTGTCTTCTCCTATCATTTCGGATCTCCCCCTCCCCCTCCCACTTTCAAGTCACTTACTAGCTCTTCTTTCAGTTAGTCCTGACGAAGGGTCTCGGCCCGAAACGTCGACTGTACCTCTTCCTAGAGATGCTGCCTGGCCTGCTGTGTTCACCAGCAACTTTGATGTGTGTTGCTTGAATTTCCAGCATCAGCAGATTTCCTCATGTTTGAGGTAATGTTGCAACTCAATAAAATCCTGGTTGGACCACACTTGGAATAGTTCCGGTCACCTCATTAGAGGAAAGATGTGAAAGCTTCAGAGAAGGTACAGAGGAGATTTGCCAGGATGCTGCCGGGATTAAGGAGCATGTCTTGTGAGGATAGGTTGAGCAAGCTACAGCTTTTCTCTTTGGAGCGAAGGGGGATGAGAGGTGACCTGATAGAGGTATACAAGATGATAAGAGGCATAGAAAGGTAGCATAAAAATAGCCAGAGACTCTTTCCCTGGACAGAAATGGCTAAAATGAGGGGGCATAATTTTAAGGAGATTGGAGGAAGTATCGGGGGCAATGGCAGAGGTAGGTTCTTTTACAGAGACCGGTGGGTGTGTGGGTGAAGTGATGTGCTGTCTTCCCCTTGGGCGGTGGTAGAGGCAGATACATTAGCGATATTTAACAGACTCTTAGATAGGCACAGAAAAATGGAGGGCTATGTTGTGGGGGAGGAGGGTTAGATTGGCCTTAGCATAAGTTGAAAGGTTGGTACAACATCATGGACTGAAGGGCCTGTGCTTTAGTGTCGTGAATCTGATAACCATGAACAGAAAGATCTCTGTCTAACAGGTTTGTGGACTCCCAAGAGCAGGAAACTGCAGGTGTGGGAAATGGAAAAACTAGAAACATCAGCATTAACTGGTCAGGCAGCATCTGTGGTGAGGGAAACAGAACCTCCACTTCACTTGAAGACACAAGAGATTCTGTGGATGCTGGAAATCCTGAGCAACACACTAGGAGAACTCAGCAGATCAGACAGTATCTATGGAAGGAAATGAACAGCTGATGTTCTGGGCCAAGACCCTTTACCAAGACGGCCTGAAGCATTGACTGTTCATTTGAAACAAAGGTTTTTCCTCAGAATCCTGCTCAATATCTGTAAACCATGAGTACTAAAATAGGATGGGACTCCAAGCTGTATCTAACTTTGCTGTCATAGAAAAGTTCTTTGCAATATGGAGCCAGTGAGTCACCAGCAATGAGGCGCTGAAGGGATCCGCTGTCCATGCTGACTGTACTGGAGCTGGGACATGTGAACCACATAACTGAAGACTGTCTGCTCAAAAGTGAGTGCTTTGGCCAACTCAAAAAATGCACATTATACAAAAGAAGATCAGAGCTGTGAAGCAGCAAGGAGATCAGTTGAAGTTCTTGAGGAGTTCAGCACCCCACTGACAACTTGGAAACTGGAGTTTCTAAGATTGTGGTGTCACCATTAAGGCTGATTTATACTTGTGTGTCAACTCGATGCCGTACCTACGACATCACCGCGAACCCTACACTGGTCCCTACGCCGCAGCCTGGCGCGCAGCTCTCCCAACATGTAACTAGTCATCGCAGCAACACAGACCGCAACAACTGTGATTGGTCCGCCTGGTAGCATCGCATTTCCTCCTACGCTGCAATAGCTTCCCACTGGGCAACTGTAGGGCAGGGAAGGAACTCTGGCTGTAATGCTTTCCATAAAGCTTTACAGACCTCCAAAATTATGGAGGACACATTTCGCTTTTATGAAAAAAGACGCTCGCTTTAAACTTGTTTACCCCGAGAGACTATCATGACCATGAAGCCTTGCACGGGCAGATGTGTGCGCATGCACGACATGCGCGAATTGCAGAGCGACGCAGACACACCAACGCACAAGTATAAATGCTCACAATGCGCGCAGGCCACTTGTGTAGGTTACTGCATCAATTTGTCACAGAAGTATAAATCAGCCTTTACAATGCACTGACCAGCCCAGGATGAAGTCTATGGTTGAGCCAGTAGAGGGAGCTCTAACTTCAAGTTGGCAAGTGGACCTACTGACACAGTGAGATTTGCCAAAGGAATATTGGGATCTTCTCACACTTCACTGCCAGGCAGTTACATCCCCTTTCTTTCATAAAAATATTAGATTGCATTTGTGGCGAAGCAGCACGAATGTGTTAATTTGGAGGGGTGAATTGCAAAGAGATTCTGATTCAGATTCAGACTTATTTAAAGGTTCAAAGGTACAATTTAATGTCAGAGAAATGTATACAATATACATCCTGAAATGCTTTTCCTTCACAAACGTCCACGAAAACAGAGAAGTGCCTCAAAGAATGAACGACAGTTAAACGTGGGAACTCCAAAGTCCTCCCCAGCTCCCCCTCCCACGTGTAAGCAGCAGTGAGCAATGATCCCCCTTCCCCCCAGCAAAAAAAAGCTTTATCACATTTATCACATGTACATCGAAACATACAGTGAAATGCGTTGTTTGCGTTAGGCACGCATTCCGACACTTGATCCCTTTATTCACAAAGGCTCTCTATTCCTGCTCACCAAAAGTGATTTATGACTTTTAAAAAGTTATGAATAACATCAAATCATAAATGTTTAACGAATTTTAATATTCAATCTTTCCAACGTGGAATTCATTGAAAATCTTGAAACATTCGTTGGACACTGATTGGTGCAGGACTATCCTTGTTTAAGTGTGATGAGGTTACTGACTTCAGATGTTTCTGCCCTGTCTATAACATAAAGTACTGGATCACTTAGACAGATAAATCTTCCGCTCGAACTTTGGAGGCCTGAATTTGGCTGCAGCAGCTATAATATGGTAATAATACTGTTAGCATCACCCTTCAAAAGATTTGTGAGGACTACTGAGAGGGTTATCAGGGTCTCTCTACTACCTACCAGGAACCCTGCGTACACAGGGTCCTGAGCACTGTCAAGAAACCCTCCCATCCGTCCTACAGTCTCTTTGACCCCTACCATCAGGTGGGAGATAATGCAGCATACGGTACCATATACAGATGAATGAAGGTGAACTTGAACCAGCACATCACCAACGCTGAAATCAAGGAAAACATTTAAAAAAACACTCCATGAAAATGAATATCAAAGATCACACAATTATGAATGCAGTTGTTGCCAGTGAGACATGATGAATAGAGATTTGTAAATAAAATCTGACATAAGCTTACTTGGAAGAAATATCATACTTTTCCTTATTTCTCCTGGGGCCCAGTGGTTGGCGCCACGCTTTACAGTCGCAGATGTAAGATCAGGATTCAATTCCCGCCACTGTCTGTAAGGAGCTTGTATGTTCTCCCAGTGACTGTATGGGTGGGGGGCCCTCCAGTGCTACAATTTTGTCCTACATTTCAAAGATAGGTTTGGTGAGTTGTGAGCATGCTATGTTGGCACTGGAGCTCTACCAGCTGCCCCCCACCACCCCTGTGCAGTACTTGATTTGAGGCAAACAATGCACTTTACTGTATGTTTCAATGTATATGTGACAAATAAAGCTAATCTTCCTTAATCTATTCAATGTTTCCTGGGCACAATAAGGTGGAGGGTTCCCCAAAGGTTAATTTGCAGGTTGACTCAGTGGTGAGGAAGGTAAATGTGATGTTAGCATTCATTTCAAGAGGACGAGAATATAAAAGCAAGCATGTAATGTTGAGGTTTTATAAAGCACTGGCGAGGCCTCACTTGGAGAATTGTGAACAATTTTGGGCGGCTTATCTTAGGATGCGCTGAAACTGGAGAGGGTTCAAAGAGGGTTCACAAAAACAATTCCAGGATTGAATGGTTTCTCATATGAAGAGCATCTGATGGCTCTGGGTCTGTATTCACTGGAATTCAGAAGAGCGAGGGATGACCTCACTGAAACCTATCAAATGGTAAAAGACCTTGATAGATTGGATGTGGAGAGGATGTCTCCTATGATGGGAGAGTCTGAGACCAGAGGACACAGCCTCAGAATAGAGGGATGTCCATTTAGTGGAGATGAGGAGGAATTTGTTTCACCAGAGTGTGGTGAATCTGTGGAATGTTTCGCCACGGGTAGCTGTGGAAGCCAAGTCTTTATGTATACTTAAGGCGGAGGCTGATGATTCTTGATTGGTCAGGGCATGAAGGGATACGGGGACAAGGCAGGAGACTGGGCTGAGAGGAAAATCAGATCAGCCAGGATTTAATGGCAGAGCAGACTTGATGAGCCAGATGGCCTAATTCTGCTCCTATATCTTGTGGCCTGGTGGACCTGACCTCATAATCTACCTCAATGGGACTGTGTGGCTTATCGTCTAGCTGCTCTGCACTTTCGCTGTTACTGTAATGCTTTATATTAAGGTCAATATATTACAACAAGGTGACTTTATTTGAACTTACCTCACTGGCCAATTTCATTTCAGTGTAACTTAATCTTGATAAACGATCTCAACCTGAAACATTGACTGTTCATTCATTTCCATAGATACTGCCTGACCTGCTGAGTTCCTCCAGCATTGTGTAAGAGTTGCTTTGTAGATAATTACACTCCAGAGTAATTCATTTTACATGATGTGCTTTGAAATCTTTCTGAGAGGTTATATAAATTGTGAGTCTTCTTTTAAATACAAGAGAGCGAGTTTTCCTCCAGTATTTTGCGTGTTGCTGCTCTGGATTTCCAGCATCTGCAGTATCTCCTGTGTCCGCGCAACTTCCACTTTAATCACCTTTCCAAGCAAAGTACTTCAACAAACGTCATTAAGGACCCTTATCATCCAGAACATGCCTTCTTCTCACTGCTACCATCAAGTAGGAGGTCGGAGGAGCCTGAAGACACACACTCAGCATTTCAGGAACAGCTTCTTCCCCTCTGCCATCATTTTTCTGCATGGACACTATTCTCAATATTTTTTGCTCTCTTTTGCATGACTTATTTAAATTGTTTCTTATTGTAATTTATAGTTTTTATTATCATTACATAATTTCAGGACATATGCCAGTGATATTAAACCTGATTCTGATTCTGAAAAAAATTATCCTCATGACTAGTAACACTCTGGGAGGGATCTGTAAATTTGTTGTAAATAAAAGAATAGAAAATAAACATAAAAATAAAGAGCAAGTCCAGCTATAAGGAGGGGAAAACAGGCTGAGAATTCAGTTGCGGTTCCTTCATCAGAGAATCCTGTATGATGGTGAGACAAAATACTGCCCTTCAAAGATCACATTAAAAGGTTTTTAGATAGTGCACTTATTTTTAAAATGTGTTAGATCCTACCTGAAATACAAAGCACCAATTTCAGCATATCACGTCCATGAATAGATCTTCAAAGCAGCTCAATAATTTTTAACCCTCTTCAACAATGAGTGGCAACAAATCAAGAGAATTTTACATAATGCATTAATGTACTCAGGTATAACCTGCTGCACGGGAGAGCAATCAGTATGAAATTTCGTCTCTGCAGAAGTTAGTCATGAATCCGCGGTGGTAATATGAATGTATCATCTCCTATGCAGGAAAACAATCTCATAGAATCTCTGGGAGAACTTTATCTTGTGAGTTTCCAGCTTCTGCTGAAACAAGAGATTCTGCAGATGCTGGAAATCCAGAGCAACACACACGAAATGCTGGAGGAACTCTGCAGGTCAGGCAACATCTATGGAGGAGAATAAAGAGTCGATGTGTCCCAGGACAAGGCCATTCAGCAGGACTCTAACCTTAACTGTAATTTTATGTTAATTATAACTGTTTTCAAAACTTTGATCTGAGCTGAGGACTTGACCATCCCTTTCATTCCTTTGGAATGCTATATAATGTATATTTTTGGAGCTTATCGAGTATTTTCATCTTCATTCACCTCTTCACTTCCCTTATCACCATGAAAATGTTTCTTAAATCCTTCATTTCTTAGACACCATCGTAGACATGCTACTTTGGCACTGGAACATGTGGTGACACTTGCCCCATCACAACCTTGGGCTGTGTTGGTTGTTAACACTAATGATACATTTCACTGTATTTTCAATATACATGTGATAAATAAACCTGAATCTTGAGGTATCTTTGTATTCTTTACAGGTCCCACACCGACCCACAGCTTTGTATCATTGACACTCTTGGTTCATCAGTGTGTGGGTGCTGGGATCCAGCTCTGATGCCAGGACCACCCCATCAGCTGACTGCTCCATGTCCTCCAAACAATTCCCAATCCATTCTGCCAATAACCACTAGTTTCATGTGCTCTAATCCTGTTTAATAACCTCTTAGTGTGGCACCTTATTGAAGGCTTCAGAGGGCCGATGTGATTGGGTCGCTGCCCTCGGAGGGGCCAATGGTTCGAGTCACTGCCCTCGGAGGGGCCGATGGATTCGAGTCACTGCCCTCGGAGGGGCCGATGGTTCGAGTCACTGCCCTCGGAGGGGCCGATGAATTCGAGTCACTGCCCTCGGAGGGGCCGATGGATTCGAGTCACTGCCCTCGGAGGGGCCGATGGTTCGAGTCACTGCCCTCGGAGGGGCCGATGGTTCGAGTCACTGCCCTCGGAGGGGCCGATGGTTCGAGTCACTGCCATCGGAAGGGCCGATGGTTCGAGTCACTGCCATCGGAGGTGTCTCTTGTTCACGTCGTCCTCCTTGGAATGGCCTCTGGTTTGAGTCGCTTCTCTCAGAGGGGCTGCTGGTTTGAGTCACTGAATGAATGCTTATGTTGCATTTGCCTTACTCACCACAGGCTCAATCTGCAAACTAACCTTTCGGGAATCCTGCTCAAGGACTCCCAAATCCTTTTGTGTCTCAGTTTTTTGTATCTTCTCTTCATTTAGAAAATAGTCGGCCCTTTCATTTCTTCTGCCAAAGTGCATGACTTTGCACTTCCCAACACTGTATTCCATTTGCCATTTCTTTGCCCATTCTCCTACTCTGAGTCCTCCTGTAGCCTCTCTACTTCCTCAAAAGTATCTGCCCCTCCACGTATCTTCATATCATCTGCAATCTTTGCAACAAAGCCATCAATTCATTCATCCAAATCATTGACATATAACCTAAAAAGAATCAGTCCCAACACAGACCCCTGTGAAACACCACTGGTCACCGGCAGCCAGTCAGAAAACACTCCCTTTATTCCCACTCTTTGCTTCCTGCCAATCTGCCACAGATTTATCCATGCTAGGATCTCTCCGGTAATACCACGGGCTCCTAGTTTGTTAAGCAACCTCATGTGGCACCTTGTTAAAGAATGCTTAGTCAAACAATATATTTACAATATTACTCAAATATTAAATACACAACACTCCTCCCTGCTTAGCATTGATTATTACCCGATCAATGCACCTCTGCCACAGGTATGTCACCCTTGGATTTGGTTCATTGCCTCTAACAACCTTCGTTCCCCACAGAGGAGCCAATGATGTAGGTCCTGTCTGCCAGGGCCCTCGTCTGCCACGGCTGGAATTCTGAGAAGAGGGCCAACTGAGCCTACTGCCACCAGGCCAATCGCCATTGGCACCCAACCAGACTACTCTGGCCTGGGAATCATGTCCGGCTGTCCACCCAAGATCTGCCCCTGCATACTGACTCCTGGTTTATTGGTTCCTTCAGGATTACCGATCGCACAAACCCAGATACTTAACCATTTCCAGCTGCCACCGTCCCTCTAGATCACACCTGCCTATTGTCCATGGACCACTCAAACCACCTGAGCCTGCAGCTCTGGACGCTGGGATAGTGGAAGGTAATCCAGTGTACGCGGTTCACCGGTTGATGGATTCACGTTGCTGTGCAGTACCCGGTCGACAGTGAAGCGTATGGCCTGGAGGTGGGGTCTTGGGTGCCATCTTGGATCCATCGTTCATCGATAAATTCCGCCAATCCCTCCGAATTGCCTTGGGCCGATGGGAGTCAGCTATGGCGGGGGCATCTCTCAGGCCTGCTCCCTCAGGCACTTCACAGTCTCCACCAGTCACCTGTCACTTACCCCAGACTTATCAACGGAAGCCTGTTTAACCCCAATTCTCATCCACAGTCCTTGTTCACTCATCGAATCAGCCGGCTTCAATCAGATGTTCCCAGCTATCCCTCTCCCTGCTTAAAGTTTACCTTTTCTCAGTTCCTTTGCCTAGCTGCATCTGTTCCCGGGATGTGGCTTTCCTTTCCGGGACATCAGAGATGTTCTTCTTCTCCAAAGAACGAGGTTTCCCTTCCTCCACTATTGATGCTGTCCCCGCCCACATCTCCTCCAACTCCCAAACACCTGTGCTCACCCCATCTTCCTGCAGCCTTATCGGTGACAGAGTCCCTCTTGTCCTCACCTACCACCTCTAGAGCCTCCGCAACTTCCGCTATCTTCACAGGGATCCTACCACTCAACGTATCTTTACCTCACTCCCCATCTCCACTTTCCACAGGGATTGCCCCCTCTATGATTCACTTGTCCGTTCATCCCTGCCCCCTAATCTCCCTCCTGGCACTTATCCCTGTAAGTGGCCAAAGTTCTACACCTCCTCTCTCACCTACATTGGGGTCATGTGTTGTAAATTGGCAGACTGCTCCGTCCACCAAAAGCGGAACTTCCCGGTGGCCAAAGATTTTAATTCCCGTTTCTCTTTCCTGTTTTGGCATGTTGGTCCACAGCCGTCTCTTATGCCAAGATGAGGCCACCATCAGGGTGGAGGAGCAACACCTTATATTCAGTCTGGGTAGCCTCCAACCTGATGGCATGAATATCGACTTCTCCTTCTCGTAAATTCCCCACCCCCTCCCCTCTTCTTCTATTCCCCGCTCTGGCCTTTTACCTCTTCTCTCCTGCCTATCACCTCCCCCTGGTACGCTACCTCTTTTCCTTTCTCCTGTGGTTCACTCTCCTCTTCTATCAGATTCCTTCTTCTCCAGCCCCTTAGTTTTCCTGCTCCCCTGCTTCACCTATCATCTTCCAGTTGGTCCTCCTTCCCCTCTCCCACCTTTTTATTCTGGCATCATCCCCCTTTCCTTTCCAGTCCTGACAGAGGGTCTCGGCCCGAAACTTCAACTGTTTACTTATTTTCATAGCTGCTGCCTGACCTGCTGAGTTCCTTCCACATTTTGTGTGCGTTACTAAAGTTCACTTTGTTGCCTGTTGTGTTTGGTCTCTGTTCTCTCCTGTTTTGCGGCCCTTCGAGACTTGGTAATTATGTGGTCTATTTTTAAAGTTATTGTTAACTGCTACATTGTCTCCACTGCCCTGGTTTTGGGTCAAACCTCCCTCTACATTTCCTGACACTATGTTTCTCAATTGTCCTTAATGTATCTGCCTCTACCACCACTCTCAGCGTAAGAACCTTGCCTCTGACATCCCCCCATACGTTCCTCCAATCACCTTAAAATGACACCCCCTCATAGCAGCCATTTCTGCCCTGGAATAAGTCTCTGACTATCCACCTGATCTATGCCTCTTATCTTATACACCTCTATCCGGTATGAAGTGAAATGTTCTCACAACCTATGGACGCACTTTCAAGAATTCTCATCTCATGTTCTCGATAATTATTGCTTATTTATTTTTTTATTTATTTATTTGTTATTATTTCTTTCTAAATTGTATTTCCAGTTTGTTGTCTTTTGCACACTGGTTGATCACCCAATTTGATGCAGTCTTTCATTGATTCTGTTATGGTTATTATTCTGCTCTTGATTTATTGAGTATGCCCACAAGAAAATATATCTCAGGGTTGTATATGGTGATATGTATGCAGTTTGGTAATAAATTTACTTTGAATTCTCATCCTCCTTCACTCCAAAGAGAAAAGCCTGAGCTCACTCAGCCTATTCTCATAAGGCATACTCTCTAATCCAGACAGCAGCCTGGTAAATCTCCTTTGCTCCCTCTCTGAAGCTTCCAGATCCCTCTTATAATGAGGCAAACGGAACTGAACACACTTCAAGTGTGCCACAGTTTAAGAATAAGGGGTAGACAATTTAGAACAGAGTTGAGGAAAAACTTTTTCACACAGAGGGTTGTGGTTCTGTGGAATGCTCTGCCTTAGAAGGCAGTGGAGGCCAATTCTCTGGATGCTTTCAAAAAAGAGTTAGATAGAGCTCTTAAAGATAGCAGAGTGAAGGGATATGGGGAGAAGGCAGGAAAAGGGTACTGATTGTGGATCAGCCATGATCACAGTGAATGGTGGTGCTGGCGCGAAGGGCTGAATGGCCTACTCCTGCACCTATTGTCTATTGTCTATTGTCTAAGCAGAGTCTTATAGAGCTGCAACATTACCTTGTGGCTTTTGTACTCAATTCCCCTGACTAACGAAGGCCAGCACAGCAGATGCCTTTTTAACAACCCTAGCAACTTTTGTGGCAAAATTTGTATTTCTCTTAAGCAGTAGACGGTCAGTGACAAACACAAATTCTGCAAATGTTGTGTTTTAAAATTAATTAAATGTGAAATGAGGCAAATTAATTCATATCTTAAATATAGTACAAGCACGTCAACAAAGATTAACTGTCGTAGATGATGGCGGTCACTTAGTCCGTTTGATTCAGATACCTGGGGACAACTTTAAGGTAACAATGTGCATCCAGCTATTGATGATGTTTGATTTTTTTTTGTCCATACAGATATTCATGACAAAAACATGGTCAGGTTTTGTCTGTCTTTTAATTACACTGGCTGATAGTGTCAGGTATTATGTAGAGCTGTTGTACGCATTTCGTGAGCTCACTGTGCAATTGTGTTGGCCGCTGCCTCAGAAAAGCCCGTGGATAAAAGACAATGATTAATTTCTCGAAGCACAGGATGAAACTGCAAGCACAATAGACAAGAGGCAGTCGAGAGTGCAATCATTTTCTGTCAGGGTTCAAAATAGTGAAATCACCCTGAATATTGTATTGCCTTTGAAGTCTTCTTTCCCCCTAGTTAGACATCAAAAATACTGGACATTTATTCCTCACAGTTTTGAAGTGTAAATTCGCACCAATATTGAAAGCAAAGAGGAGAAATGAACTGTGTGTGGGGAGAAATAGTAATATTAAAAAGCACAGCTAAGAAATTTGGTAGGTTGTGTTTCTCAGCAATGAATGGTAACCAAATCACTTCATCGCAGTTGGCTGTATTGTATGCATCATGTATGTTTTCCTAGATCACTTTGTTTGCATGTTCTTCCATCATATGTAATGCCTTCTCAGTATTATCTATTTATTTACTTAGTTACCCATTGTCTTCTTTTGCACATTGATTGTCAGTCTTTGTGTGCAGTTTTTCATTTATTCTATTGTATTTCTTTGTTCTACTGTGAACGCCTGCAAGAAAATGAATCTGAGGGTAGGATATGGTGACATATACTATATCTGAGGTCTCCACTGGTCAGGGTCGACCATGGATGTCGTGTCTTAGCTGTCTAGATGCACAAACCAGGGCAGTATGATACAGAGAGCAACCTGTTGCCCATGTAGCAAGCTCCCACTCTCCACGCTTCTGATGAATCCAAAGGAACGGCAGAGACCGATAAAGTTTGACACCAACAGCATCGCAGGAGTTGCCAGTCAGTGTTCAACTCAATGCAGGACTGTCTTAGGGACTCTACCACCAGAATTTTCCTCAGGGTTTACTCCCGAGGCCTTCCAACATAAGCGGGTATAGTCAAAAGGCAGTGGAGGTTTGAGATCAGAGTTTTCCTTCTCCTACATGAGCTGCCAACCACGGCTGATGTCCCATCTATCCGAAGCGACTGGTTTTAAGGCGCTAGTAACCTGCCTTTACCCCTTCTCCTGTCAGTAGAAATGGTTCCACTGGGCTTCGTCGGTAAACCACACATGAAGGCCAGGAGCTGGACACCATACATACTAAATTTACATTGAACTTTACAATTTCATGCGTATTTTCTGTACGCCTCTTTAGTGATGTTGCTTCGAAATATATCTGCATTGAAAATCTGTGGTGCGGCTTCACAGGAATTTCATGAAATGTAGCAAAATAGAATTAATTAAGATTAACTCTCAAAGGTGAATCCGTTACAGACTTCCCACATTCAACACTGTACAATGCAAATGAAAAAAATCACACTGACGACAAGACTGCTTGTTAAAAATGTCTGATACTCCAACATATAAAGAAAAGAAAGACTCACAATTTATATAACCTCTCAGAAAGATTTCAAAGCACATCACATAAAATTAATTACTCTGAAGTGTAATTATGTATGAAGCTGTCAAAATGCTGGAGGAACTGAGCAGGTCAGGCAGCATCTATGGAGAGGATTTGGAATGAGGCTCTTTGTCCGGTCTGGAAAGGGAGGGGGAAGAAGTAGAATAAGAAGGTGAGGGGAGGGGCAGGAATAGGAGCTGGAAGGTGATAGTTGAGGCCAGGTGAGGAGGAATGTACGTGGTTGGAGAGGAGGGATGAAGTAAGAAACTGAGAGGAGATAGGTGGAAGAGATAAAGGGCTGAAGAAGAAAGAATCTGATAGGAGGGAAGAGTGGACCGTGGGAGAAAGAGAAGGAGGAGGGACACCAGAGCGAGAAGAATGGCAGGTGAGGGGAAGAGAAGGAGTGAGAGGGAAGCAGAATGGAGAATTGAAAAAGAGAGAAGGGGGAGGGTATCCCCTGCCTGGTACCAACATTTAAGCCATCTCCTCGGAGAGTATATTGTTAAATTAAAGTTATTTTAGGTAAGGGGTGGGAAGTTCAAGGGGGATATTAGAGGAAGGTTTTTTACTCAGAGAGTGGTTGGTGCGTGGAATGCACTGCCTGAGTCAGTGGTGGAGGCAGATACACTAGTGAAGTTTAAGAGACTACTAGACAGGTATATGGAGGAATTTAAGGTGGGCGGTTATATGGGAGGCAGGGTTTGAGGGTCAGCACAACAATGAGGGCTGAAGGGCCTGTACTGTGCTGTACTATTCTATGTTCTATGTTCTGTGTTAAATGTCTAGATCTGGAAACAGAACTAAACAGCCTAGTTTAGATCCCAAATAATAAAAGGGCTCAATAACAATTTAATAGTTAGAAAAGTTCAAAGTGAAGTTATTGTCAAAGTATGTATATGTCACCGTATACTACCCTGAGATTCATTTTCTCACAGGTACTCACACAAGAACAAAGAAATACAATCAGTCCAGTGGTTGGTAAGTTGATGGAGAAGATCCTGAGAGGCAGGATTTATGAACATTTGGAGAGGCATAATATAATTAGGAATAGTCAGCATGGCTTTGTCAAAGGCAGGTCGTGCCTTACGAACCCGAATGAATTTTTTGAGGATGTAACTAAACGCATTGATGAAGGTAGAGCAGTAGATGTTGTGTCCTGTATATGGATTTCAGCAAGGCATTTGATAAGGTACCCCATGCAAGGCTTATTGAGAAAGTAAGGAGGCATGGGATCCAAGGGGATATTGCTTTGTGGATCCAGAACTGGCTTGCCCACAGAAGGAAAAATTAGTTGTAGATGGGTCATATTCTGCATGGAGGTTGGTGACCAGTGGTGTGCCTCAGGGATCTGTTCTGGGACCCTTACTCTTAGTAGTGATTTTTATAAATGACCTGGATGAGGAAGCAGAAGGATGGGTTAGTGAATTTGCTGATGACAGAAAGGTTGGGGGTGTTGTGGATAGTGTGGAGGGCTGTCAGAGGTTACAGTGGGATATTGACAGGATGCAAGACTGGGCTGAGAAGTGGCAGATGGAGTTCAACCCACATAAGTGTGAGGTGGTTCATTTTGGTCGGTCAAATATGATGGCAGAATATGGTATTAATGGTATGACTCTTAGCAGTGTGGAGGATCGGAAGGATCTTGGGGTCTGAGTCCATAGGACACTCAAAGCTGCTGCGCAGGTTGACTCTGTGGTTAAGAAGGCATACGGTGCATTGGCCTTCATCAATCGTGGGATTGAGTTTAAGAGCCGAGAGGTAATGTTGCAGCTATATAGGATCTTGGTCAGACCCCACTTGGAGTTCTGTGCTCAATTCTGGTCGCCTCACTACAGAAAGGATGTGGAAACCATAAAAAGGGTGCAGAGGAGATTTACAAGGATGTTGCCTGGATTGGGGAGCATGCCTAATGAGAATAGGTTGAGTGAACTCGGCCTTCTCTCCTTGGAGCAACGGAGGATGAAAGATGATGAGAGGCATTGATTGTGTGGATAATCAGAGGCTTTTCCCAGACATGAAGTGGCTAGTACAAGTAGGCACAGTTTTAAGGTGCTTGGGAGTAGGTACAGAGGAGATGTCAGGGGTAATTTTTTTTACGCAGAGAGTGGTGAGTGCGTGGAATGGGCAGCCGGCCACAGTGGTGGAGGCGGATACAATAGGGTCTTTTAAGAGACTCCTGGATAGGTATATGGAGCTCAGAAAAATAGAGGGCTATGGGTTACCCTAGGTAATTTCGAAGGGAAAGACATATTCGGCACAGCTTTGTGGGCCAAAAGGCCTGTATTGTGCTGTAGGTTTTCTGTGTTTCTATGCAGAATCAATGAAAAACTACACACACAGACTAACAACCATCATGCAAAAGGAGAGAAACAGGGTTAATACAAAATATAATAATAATGATGAATAAATAAGTAATAAATAATATGAAGAACATGAGTTGAGTTCTTGAAAGTGAGTCCACAGGTTCTGGAATCAGCTCAGAGTTGAAGTGACTGGAGTGATGCACGATGGTTCAGGAGCCTGATGGATGAAGGGTAATAGCTGTTCTTGAAGCTGGTGGTGTGGGACATAAGGCTCCTGTGTCTCCTGCCTGATAGTAGTACCAGAAGAGAGCTTGGCCTGGATGGTGCTGGTCCCCTGTTTGTAGCTATGAGATAGTGCAGTTAGGTACAAAGTATGGAAAATTGGTATAATTCGCAATTTTTGGATTGGTGCTGAACACTGTGTAAATCTTCAATCAGAGAACTGCTGTAATTAAAGTTCATCAAGAAACAGCCGCTGTTTAGCTGCGTATTGAAAAAATGTACAAAAGAAAGAACAAATATAATGGCTTGATGAATAAAAGCAGAGATAAGTTGTCATTCATATAATTAACTAATTAAAAGTGTTATCACAAACGTTACTATCATAACCCGTATGGATGTGTTAAGCCTTGTTCTGAAATTTAAACTGAATCGAAGTATAGACAGCAAGATGAATTTGCAAACATTTTGAAGGATTTAGAATTTATTTTCTATTCTGTTGTATTGCAGCAGTTAAAGGTTGAGGTTACCCTAAGGTTAAAGTCTGTGCATGTGAATGGATGGGAGGGGAGAAAGGGGATGTTCTGCTGTTGTTGTTTTGTTGCTTGCTGTGTTCTGTGTTGTTCCACCTGGTACTGTGGGCACGATATGTTGGTGCTGCCATGTGTGGCGACCCCTGTGGGCTGCCCCCTGCACACCTTTGGGTGTGTTGGTTGTTAATGCAAAGAAAACATTTAACTGTATGCTTCCAAGTATATGTGTTATGTCAATATGAATCAGAGTACCAGCAGAAGGTAGCCAGGGAGGTCTCCACTAGTAGCAGTGTTTCCTTCAATACTGACCACTGCCTGTTTCTTACTCGTGAATGCAATACTCCAATTGCGGCCTGTCCAGGGTTTTTATAGAACTGCAATGTAACCTTGCAGTTCTTGAGCTCATTCCCATAGAAAATGAAGGCCAGCATGCTGTACACATTCTTAACCTCCTATCATATTGTGTGGCAACTTGAAGGGATCTATAGATAGATAGATCCTTTATTGATCCCAAAGGAAATCACAATGTCGCCATAGCATTACAAGTATACAGATATAAATATTAGCAGAGAAGTAGAAAGAATAAAAAATAAGTTACCTCAAAGAGTCTAACAGGAGTTGGTCATCACTTCCCCGGCTATAGGTTGAATCATTGTAGAGCCTAAGGCCGAGGGTAAGAATGACCTCATATAGTGCTCTTTGGATCAGCGCAGTTGTCATAGTCTGTCAAGATTTTCCGTAGGGTCCTTTGTTCTACCACAGTCTCCAGTGTGACAAGCTTGACTCCTATTACAGAGCCAGCCTTTCTAATCAGTTTATTAAGCCTGTTGGCATCACCTGTGTTGATGTCATTGCCCCACATTGAAGATTGTACTGGCAACAACAGACTGGTAGACCATGTGAAGGAAAGGCTTGCACTCTCCAAAGGACCTTGGTCTCCTCAGGAGGTAGAGGCGACTCTGGCCCTTCTTGTACACAGCCTCTGTGTTGGTGCTGCACTCAGGTCTGTCATCCAGGTGCACCCCCAGGTACTTGTAGGTCCTCACCACATCCACATCCTCACCATCAATAGTAACAAGGAGCAATGTCGGCTTAGTCTTCCTAATGTCCATCACCATCTCCTTTGTCTTACTAATATTGAGCTGCAGATGATTCAGCTTGCACCATTTGAAAAAGTCCTCCATCAGGACTCTGTATCATCCTCCAGTCCTCCCTTTATACACCCAACTATTGCTGAATCATCAGAGAATTTCTGCAACTGACACGACTCAGTGTTGTATCTAAAGTCCGAGGTATACAGGGTAAACAGGAAGGGAGCTGATACAGTCCCCTGTGGGGCCCCAGTGCTGCTTACAGCCATGTCTGACACACAGCTCTGAAGCCGCACGAACTATGGTCTGCCAGTCAGGTAGTCCATTATCCAGGAAACAATGGAAATGCCAACCTATATTGAGCTTTTCCCCCAGCAATGAGGGCTGTATAGTATTGAAAGCACTTGAGAAATCAAAAAAAAAAGATCCTCACAGTGCTGCGTGGCTTATCCAAATGGGAATAGTTCTGCTCAGCAGGCAGATGACACCATTGTCGACTTCAGTGTGCCCCTGGTAGGCAAACTGTAGGGGATCGAGGGTTGATCTGACGAGGTCAAGGCCACTAGACAATAGTCAATCAAAACTTTCGGATGTTCCTTCCGGGTACTTGGACCACACATGATGTTTTCCATGCAGTCGGGATCTTTTCCAGGCTGAGACTCAAATTGAAAATGCGCTGGAGAACTCCACACAGTGCTCAGCACACTCCTTCAGAGCCTTGGGGTTCACACCACCCAGTCCCAATGATTTGCCATGTCTGAGTTTCCCCAGAACCCATCTGACTGCTCAGCTGGGGAGTTGGTGGAAGGTGCGGGCTCAGGGAGGTGAAGATCAGGATGATAGCAGTTGGTGTGTGGAGGTGTGGATGGTAGGTGCAGGGCAAGGAGGGGATGTAGGCAGAGATAGTCTGTATTGTTCATCCACGTGTTGAACTGGATGGGAGAGGAGGAAGGAGGGGAGGCATTAGTGCTGAGGGAACATTGGGTCCTTCAGCGCCAAGACTGATGTGCTGAGGGGGGTGTGAACAGGAGGGCAATTGTCCAACACATCGAAGAATTGGTTTACCTCGTTAGCCCATTCACGGCTGCATTCCGAGCCGCTACAGCTAGGCTGATTGAAGCCAGTAATGTTCTCCATGTCTCTCCACACCTCCCGTGTGCTACTCTGCCCAAGCTTGTTCTCCAACTCAATCCTGTATTCCTCTTTAGCCACCTTGATCTTCTCCTTTAGCTCCCTCTGCATGTTCCAATTCCTCCCTGTCCCCTGATCTAAAGGCGCTGTCTTTGTGGTTAAGAATAGCCTTTAGACCACTGGTGACTCATGGTCTGTTGTTCGGGAAGGAGCAAACAGTGATCTATGAACTATGAACATGGACCCATACTTCTAAGGTGAGTGGATGAAAGTTCAGAGAGACTCGGAGGTAGTTATTTTACACAGGGAGTGATGGGCACCTGGAATGCTCTGCCACTGGGAGTTGACTGAGGCATTTAGGGATATCTAAGAGGCACATGGATGAAAGAAAAATGTAGAGTTATGGACCGTCTGGGAGGAAAGGGTTAGATTGATCATAGAGTAAGTTTATAAAGGCCGGTACAAAATTGTGGGCTGAAAGGCCTGTACGGTGCTGTACTGTTCCATGCTCTATAACTGAATCAAAAATGCTTCCTATATGGTGACAATTGAGTTAACTTTATAACCACAGATACTGGAGACCGGGAAACTTTGCAGCCTGACCTCATTAAAGCCAGTCACAACAGTTAGCGGCCATCAGTGACCATTCTGCAAAATGTTGACAGCCAGTTTGGCTGCAGGATATAATATTTCTGACCAAAGTGTTGACATTAATTTCGGTCAGGCTGGTGTGTGGTGAATCACGACTGTGTGCCCTGTATTTCACTGGGCGAAATATTTAGGCCTGGGTGAGAGAAATTGCCATGGTTAATTTCCTGAGTATGGAAAGTCAGTATAAATATTTCACGGAGGGCAATGTTTATTTCTTTTATTTTATTTAGACATACAGCATGGAACAGGCCCAGCAACCCAGCCATTTTCCCGAGCCTAATCACTAGGCAATTTACAACGATCATTTAACTTACTAACCGGTACGTCTTTGGTCTGTGGGAAGAAATCGGTACACACAAACTCTGGAATGCCCTAAGCTGTAATAATTTCACTGTGCTATGTAACTTTGGAGTGCATAAGAGACAGAACTGTCAGGTTGGGTAACAGTTTCATCCCCCAGGATGCTGGTCTTCTTAACACTCCGCTGCCACCCAATTTGCACCCTGCCTGGTGGCCCTGCACCATCCAGACTGTGCCACTCAGGGACTCATGCCAATGTTATTTTGTGCCAGGTCATAACTATACGTGCTGTGTGTGACCAGATGTACTTTGTTTTGTGACTTAGACCCAGAGGAATGATTCACTGTATCTATGTGTATGGGTGAACGCCAATGGACTTGAACTTGAGAGTGCACGAAGAGTGAGAAGTTAATCCCAGACGCACTTCCACTTTCTCATGCAGAGCACCGCCAGTTGTAGGCAACTCTCATCTGTACAGTACCTCTGAAAAATGACCCTAATCCAGTCCTTGGCTCTTGGCTGTCCCAGAGTAGAATCTTCAGTGTTGAGTCCAAGAACTCAAAAGCATCAATCTGTGCTTTGATGGTAAAATAGCTACTGTCTACTGTGTCCATTATCAGAGCCACTACGTGCACTCTTGGGTATAATACAGAAATTACCGTGGATTCATAGAGTCAGGGAACACTACAGCAGAGAAGCAGGCTATTTGGCCCATCTGGACCATGCTAAACTATTAATCTACCTAGTCTCACTGGCCTGCGCCCTCTATATCTCTCACATCCATGTATCTGTCCAAATTTCTCTTAAACGCTGGAATCGAACCCACATCCACCATTTCCATTGGCAGCTCATTCCACACATTCACCACCCTCTGAGTGAAGAAATTTCCCCTCATGTTCCCTTTAAACATTTCACCTTTTAACCTTAACCCATGACCTCTAGTTGTAGTCCAATCAACCTCAGTGGAACAAACCTGCTTGCATTTACCCTATCTGTACCCTCATGATTGTGTATACCTCTATCAAATCTCCTGTCAGTCTTCTACACTCTAGTGAATAAAGTCCTAATCCTTTCAACCTTTCCCTTTAACTCAGAGCCTCAAGTTCTGGCTGTAGTGTGCTCAATATTCCAGTAATATTTGAGTAATATTGTAAATATATTGTTTGATAAGACAATAAGGCATCGGAGCAGAATTAGGCCCATCAAGTCTGCTCTGCCATTTGATCATGGTTGATCCATTTCCCTCTAAACCCCATTTTTCTACGTTCTCCCCATAACCTTTCACATTCTGACTTATCAAGAATTGATCAACCTCCTTATTAAATACACTCAATGAGCTAGTCACCACAGCCATCTGTTGCAATGAATTCCACAGATACACCACCCACTGGCTGAAGAAATTCCACTCATCTCTGTCCTAATTGGACATCCAGTTATTCTGAGGTTGTGCCTTTTGGATTGAGATCCTCCCACAATAGGCAACTCCTCTCCCCATCCACTCTTTCTAGGCCTTTCAACGTTCGATAGGTTTTGATGAGATAACTCCTAATTCTTCACAATGTTTCTCATATGATAAGCCTTTCAATCCCAGACTCATTTTCATGAGTCTCCTTTGAACCCTCTCCAATGTCAGCACATTCTTTCCTGGATAAGGGGCCCAAAACTGCTCAGAATACTCCAAGCAAGGTCTCACCTATGCCTTATAAAGCCTCAGCATTACATCCTTGTTTTTATATTCTAGTCCTCTGGAAAGGAATGCTAATATTGCATTTGCCTTCCTCACCATTGACTCAACCTGTAAGTTAACCATTAGGGCTGGGTTTCCCAACCTGGGGTAATTTACCCTTCATTAATGGTCTATAGCATAAAAAAGATTGGGAACTGCTGCTCTGGGGAATCCTGTATGAGGGATCCTTAATCCCTTTGCAACTCAGAAATTTGAATTTTTTCCCCTTTTAGAAAAAAACTCCACTTTTATTTCTTCTACTAAAGTGCATGACTATACACGTCCCAATGCTGTATTCCATCTGCCACTTCTTTGCCCATTCTCCTAATCTGCCCAAGTTCTCCTGCAGACTCCCTGCTTCCTTAACACCACTTGCCCCTTCACCTATTTTCATATTGTCCACAAACTTGGCTACAAAGCCATCAATTGAATCATCCAAATCATTGAAATACAACGTAAAAAGGCAAAGTCCCAACACAGACCCCTGTGGAACACCACTTGTCACCGATAGACAATCAGAAAAGGCTCCCTTTATTCCTACTCTTTGTCTCCTTCCAATCAGCCAATGCTCTATCCATGCTAGTATCTTTCATGTAATACCATGGGTTCTTATCTTGCTAAGAAGCCCCATGTGTGGCAACTTGTCAGTAGCCTTTTGAATATCCAAGTACACAGCATCCACTGATTCACTTTTGTCTATCCTGCTTGTAATTTCCTCAAAGAATTCCAACAAATTTGTCAGGCAAGATTTTGCCTCAAGGAAACCATGCTGACTTTAGCCTATTTTATCATGTGCCTCCATGTACCCCAAAACCTCATCCATAACAATCGACTCTGACATCTTCGCAACCACTGAGTTCTGAGTTTTAGTTGCCCAAGCACGTTCTCCCTAGTAATGGCACCTTTGCCCACTTCTGCCCCCTAACACTCTCGAACATCCAGCATACTGCTAGTGTCTTCCAATGAAGACTGATGCAAAATACTAATTTAGTTCATCCACCATTTTCTTGTCCCCCATTAATACCTCTCCATTGTCATTTTCCAACAGTCTGATATCTACTGTTGCCTCACTTTTATTTTTTATATTTCTGAAAAAACTTTGGTATCCTTATTCATTATGGACTATATGTATGCAAGAGGTACATGAATGGCATGTGTCATTATGCCACCACATCATATGTGAATGTCTCACTGAAAAAAAGAAAAGAAAAACTAACTAGAACAGTAACCTGGCTCCCGTGTTTTTCTTTAGATTAGTTTTAGAGCTACAAAGCTTAACAGTAGCATGGAGGAAGTTTTAAAATGAACACAAGATGACTACCTACCTGCTGAGGTGCAGCAAGTTTTTCTTTGGAAAGGGAGAGAGATGTTTGAGTTAAATAAAAGGCAAAAAATGAACAAAATTAACAAGCAACGAGTACGGCCATTGGTTCATAAACAATGTGATGTTAATAAGATTTTTTTTAAAAAGCAGAATTGACTACATCGGAAAGATAGATGCATTTGATTGCACAACAGATAACTGGATGACATATGCTGAATAAATTGAGCAGAATTTTGAAGCAAATGAAATAACCAATGAAAAACGAGTGCTAGTGTTGCTGAGTGCAATAGTGTAGAAAAGCATATGGTTTGCTTAGATTCTAAATCTAAGAAGTTTAACAGCTCCAACCAAACCAGCTGAAATGAACTTTAATGATATCATGAAAGTAATGCAGGAACATTTAGAAATAATACCATTGTTGGTTGCAGAGCACTTTAGGTTTCTTAAGTGGAATCAAAAGGAAAGTGAGTCCATTTCACCTTACATGGCTGAATTGAAGAAATTGTCTGAACATTGTCAGTTCAGTGATGGGCTTAATGATGCACTGAGAGATCATTTAGTTTGTGGAATCTTACAAGAAAGCATTTAAAACTGGCTCCTAACTGAAGCATAACACACATTTAAAAGAGCAGTTGAAATTGTTCTATCAATGGAAACAGCAGCCAGAGATGCAAATGAGTTGCAGTCATGAATGAAAGTGAGGGTGAACAAAATTGCAATGTCTAATCAGAAATCTGCCTGGCCAGACAAATTGTGTTACCATTGTAGTAGAGATTCACGTACACCAGAGTAATACAGGTTTGAAGGTAAGATTTGCAGAAATTGCAACAAAGTGACATATAAAAAGAACATGTCAGGCAGACAAAAATTAATGGACTGCACAGGGAAGACAAAAAGATAAAAAAAAGTCAAGTTGCAATTTCAAAAACAGCACTAGTCTGCACACTGTGATGAAATATTTGATAATGATGAGAGTGACAGAGGACTGAGTAGCCTTGAAATTTACAGTGGAAAAATTAACAAGAGGCTACCAATATGGCTTACGCCAGAAGTGAATGGCAAATGAATTAAAGTGGAATTGGACTCTGGCGCAGCTGTTACAGTCATTCCACAAAATGAGCATTGTGGGGATGTGATTGCCTGAGACAACTACAATTTGATTGGAGATCCATCCACTATTTGCATACCACATCCCCTGCAATAGAATCTACTGAAAGTAAATTAAGGAAAGTACTGTAGGATGTCATAGAAGTGTTCAATAATAGCATTGGAAAACTCAAAAATATCAAAGTTAAAATAGTGTTAAATGAAATTGCCACGTCCAAATTTTACAAGGCCCATCTGGTTCCTTATGCCTTCTTTGATAATGTAGTCAGTGAGCTTCTCTAGATTGCATTGAGGCCTAAGGAATTCTTTCCAAGGCTGAGTGGAGCCCATGTGCAATGCTACTGTTCTCAGTAGCCAGGAAGGATGGTTCGGTCAGGATCTGTGGTGACTTTAATGTCAGCATCAATCCAGTACTGACAGTAGATCAATACCTTCTGTCCAGCATAGAGGGTTATCTTTGCAAACCTTCTGGGGGAAAACACTTCAACAAAGTGGACTTAGCTGGGGAAGAAGAATCCAAAGTGTTTCTCACCATAAACACACACACAGGGCTTTATTGCTATAATAAGCTTATTTTTGGAGTAGCACTCTGGCAGAAAGCTATGGACCAGGTGCTGAAAGGCTGCCCGGGCACTTGGTGTTAACTAGATGACATTATTGTCACTGATGAGGATGACAAGGACCATCTCAAAGATCTCAAGACAGTATTAAAAAGATTTGAAAATTATGTGCTCAAAGCACAATGCAACAAGTGTGAATTCTGAAAATCAAGCATCACTTACTGTGGTCGCACAAGAATTAGACAAGTGAGGAGCGAGAAAATTCAAACAGTGGTGGATGCCCCAAGGCCAATGGTTGTATCACAGCTGCAGTCCTTTTTAGGATATATCAATCACTGCAACAGGTTCCTGCCAAACCTGGCTACTGTGCTCTACCCTTGAACTCATTTCTACAGATCAGGAAGAAACGACAATGGACAAAGCAGTGTGAGGTAAAGAAAATGGTGAATGCCCCATAACATTTGCTTCACATTTCCTTACCACTGTAGAGAAAAATTATGCAGATTGACAGAGAGGACTTGAGCCTGGTTTGGGAGGTAATATGTTTCAACCAGTACCTTTATGGGAGAGAGTTTCCCCCACTGATCATCACCCACTAGTGTCCATTTTCAATCTACCGAAGGGTGTTCCACTAACAGCACCAGCGCAAATGTAGAGATGGGCTTTGTTTCTTAGAGAACACAATTGCAAGATCAAATTCAAGAGGACAACTATTCCTAGAAATGGTGATGGATTGTCCCGTATATCCTTGGAAAAGAAATCCCTGAAAAATTTACTATTAGGGACAATTTCGCCCTAATGGAAATCAAAAGTCTCCTTATTATGGCAGTGAAAATCCAAAGAGAAACCAGAAAAGTTCCCACACTGTCTCAGGTCTAAGTGGCAACCAAAAATGACTGGTATGTGCAGTAGAAATCCCATTTCCCTCATTTTAACCAGCACCAGGATGAACATGCCCTTGACGGGGGTTGCTTTATGTGGGGTTTGAGAGTTGTACCACCCAAGCCAGGAGCTACTGTGTTGGAGGAGCCACAGGCCGGTCATCTAGGTGTGGTCAAAATGAAAACGTTGGCTTGAAGCTTAGCCTAGTATAGATCAACAGATTGAGCAACTTGCCATGCACTGTTTGGGATGTCAACACATCCAGAAGATGCCAAGAACAGTGCCTCTTCTTCTCTGGGAAAGGTCTGCGTTGCCCTGGCAGAGGATTCCGATGGATTTTGCCAGACCATTCACGGGCACAAATTTCTTGGTAGATGTGGATGCAGCTACAAAGTGGCCAGAAGTGTTCCAATGGTCTCCACTACAGCCTCACACACTGCTGATGTGTTGAGAAGACTCCTTTCAAAGACTGGTGTTCCAGAACACTTAGTCAGTGACAATGGACCACAGTTTGTTGCTGAACAGTTTGTCATTCCTGAAAATGAATGGAATAAGACATTTTACATCTGCACCGTACTGCCCAGCCATAAATGGACTGGCAGAAAGATTTGTTCAGAATCTAAAGAACACACCATAAGTAACATCAGCAGAGCATACTACACTGACGATGAATCAGAAGCTTGTCAATTTCCTCTTTGGATATCGCAATGCAGCACACTCCACAGCCAAAAACTCACCAGCTATGTTGTTCCTGGGTCGTCCCTTGTGCTCACACTTCAATCTCCTCAAGCCCAGTGTCGGAATGAGTATGCAGGACAAACCGCTGAGACAAATTGAGAGTACTTCAAACAAGGAATTTTTAATGTTTAACTTCTGGACAAGCAGCCCTGGTGAGGGACTACCAAGGTGATCAAAAGTGGGTATTTGGAAAGATTAAGGACAGAACTGGACCACTCTCCCACACAGTGGAGATTGCATCTGATGTAATCTGGAAACAACACGTCGATTAGTTGAGGAGAGCAGAGTCAATTGTTAAAGAAGAAAGGTGTCCAGAGTTGTCAATACCACTTCCGACAACCACCACACCACCACTGAGGAGGCCCCAGAACCTGAGATTCCCACTTGCCAAGCAGAGTCGGGGAAGATGTTATCCCACAACAGTAAGAAATCTTCCACAGCGATTACAGTAAATCTTTAGGCCTGAATGAGACAATTTAAAATTTGCTGTGCTGTGAAGGTCTATATAGTGGTTGTATTATATAGTATACTGTATAGACACTATATATGTATATAAGTTGAGATGCATTCTATATTGAGTTGGAGTTTATAGATAACAGGGAGGAGTGTTGTGTACTTAATACTTCATAATATCTGAGTATTATTGTAAATATATATTGCTTGATTAACCATTCTTTGTTTGTTTACATAACACATTATGGGTTATCCGTAAGAAGTCCCTGAATGACGTACATCATTATGTCATCATGTCATGTGTGAGCACCTCACTAAAAAGAAGGAAAAGAAAAAACTAAGTAGACCAATATCCTGGCCCCTGCGGTTTTCTCTTGATTAGTTTCTGGAGTGACAACGCATAAAATTGGCAACATCCCTGTAAATTTTCTCTGCACTCTTTCAATCTTTTTGACATCTTTCATGCAGGTAGGTGACTAAAATTGCACACAATACTCCAAATTAGGCCACACCAATATCTGACAGAACTTCAACATAACATCCCAATCTATGGCCATTCTGATGATTAAACAATTATTTGTCCCAAATTACACAATTCCAGACTGTGAAACATACTGCTGGCAGCAGTGTGATCACTCAAACTGAGTATGGTGTTCTCCTTAGGGGTTGTCTACAGGTGGCTGTAGAAGACAATCCAGGATCCACATAAATGGAGAATGCCTGTGCGTGACTTTGTTTAAGGTGGGGATGCTGATACGCGGGCAGCCACAACACAGTTGGGTTCAGGGTACAACTGAGTAGAGTGCAGGACGACTTGGGACACTTCACTGCTGCAGCCTTCCTCCGCCTTCACTGCTCTTGTACTGTGTCATCATCTACCCCCAGCTCCACCGGTGAGGTCTTGGTTATACTACTAAGCATACCACTACCAAACCAAGCAGTCTGCTCTGCATTGCTACAAGTGACTAACAGAGGCAACCCTTCTTTGACAATTACCACTTTGCCACAGACAGTTGTGAAGACCAAGACATTGGGTATATTTAAAGCAGAAGTTTGGATTAGGGTTAGGTTCTTAATTAGTCAGGGTATCAAAGATTACGGGAAAAGGCAGGAGAATGACCATAAGGTATAGGAGCAGAATTAGGCCATTTGGCCCATCAAGTCTGCTCTGCTATTTCACCTTGGCTGATCCATTTTCCTCTCAGACTCAATCTCCTGCTTTCTTTTTGTATCCCTTCATGCCCTGACCAATCAAGAATCTATCAACTTCTGCCTTAAGTATACATAAAGATTTGGCCCCCACAGATTTCCACAGAATTCCACAGATTCACTACCCTCTGGCTGAAGAAATTTCTCCTCATCTCTGTTCTAAAAGGATTCTTCTCTATTCTGAGGCTGTGTCTTCTGGTCTTGGACTCTCCCACTATAGGAAACATCCTCTCCACATCCATTCTGTCAAGACCTTTCACCATTCAATAGGCTTCAATGAGGTCACCCCTCATTCTTCTGAATTCTAGTGAATACAGGACCAAAGCCATCAGATGCTCTTCGTATGACAAGCCTTTAATCATTTTTATGAACCTCCTTTGAACCCTCTCCAGTTTCAGCACATCCTTTCTAAAATAAGGGGCCCAAACCTGCTCACAATCCTCCAAGTGAGGTCACACCAGTGCTTTATAAAGTTTCAACATTACATTTTTGTTTTTATATTCTAGTCCTCTTGAAATGAATGCTAACATTGCATTTGCCTTCCTCACCACACCTTTAATGAATCTTGGACAAGGGCTCCCAAGTCCCTTTGTGTCTCAGCTTTTTTATATTTTCTCTCCATTCAGAAAATTATCAACCCTTTCATTTCTTCTACCAAAGTGCATGACCATACATTTCCTGACACTGTATTCCATCTGCAATTTCTTTCTCATTCTCCTAATCTTAGTCCTCTCTACTTCCTCAAAATTACCTGCCCCTCCACCTATCTTCATATCGTCTGCAAACTCTGCAACAACACCATCAATTTCATCATCCAAATCATTGACCTATATCGCAGAAAGAATGGGGTTGAGAGAAATGATAAATCAGCCATGATGAAACGGTGGGGCAGACTTGTTGGGCCGAATGGCCCAATTCAAAGTTCAATTTTGAATCTGCTTTCAGAATAAATTAATTATCAAAGTACATATATACTACACTGAGATACATTTTCTTGTGGGTATTCACAGCAAATACAAAGGAGCACAATAGAATCAATGAAAAACCACACTCAATAATATGGACAAACAATGTGCAAAAGACAAAAAACTGTCAAAAAACAGGAAGGAAAAAGAAAACAAAAAATAAATAAATACCATAAGATATAGGAGCAGAATTAGGGCATTCGGCCCATCGAGTCTACTCTGCCATTCCATCAAGGCTGATTTATTATCCCTCTCAACCCCATTCTTTTGCCATCTCCCTGTAACAATTGATGCCCTGATTAATCAGGAACCTATCAACCTCCGCTTTAAATATACCCAGTGGCTGAGCCTGCATAGTTGTCCGTGGAACAATAATTTCCACAGATTCACCACCCTTTGGCTAACAGTAATTTTTCCCCTCTGTTCTGAATGGATCTCCCCTGGTTCTGAGGTTGTGCCCTCAGTCCTGGACTTCACTATTGGAAGCGTCCTCCCTGCATCCCCTGTATCTAGGCCTTTCAATGTTCCTTTGGCTTGAATGGGATCCCCCTTATTCTTCTGAACTTCAGTGAGTACAGGCTTAGAGGCATCAAACACTCCTCATACATCAACCCTTTCCTACCTGGGATCATTCCCGAGAACCTTCTCTGGCCCCTCTCCTACGCCAGCACATCTTTTCTTCGATAATGGGCCCAAAACTGCTCACACTACTCCAAGTATAGTCTGGACAACGTCTTATAAAGCCTCAGCATTACATCCTTGCTTTTGTATTCTAGTCCTCTCAAAATGAATGCTAACATTGCAATTGTCTTCCTTACCACTGTCTCAACCTGCAAAGTTAACCTTTAGGAAATCCTATAATGGGGACTCCAATGTCCCTTTGTGCTTCTGATTTTTAAATTTTCTTCCCATTTAGAAAATAGTCCACTCTTTATTCCTCTACCAAAATGTATAACTATGCACTTCCCTACACTGTCTTCCATCTGACATTTCTTTCGCCATTCTCCCAATCTGTCTAAGTCCTTCTGCAGACACCCTGCTTCCTCAACACTGCCTGTCCCCAACTATCTTTATATCATCCTCAATCTTGGCGACAAAGCCACTATTCCTTCACGTAATGTGAAAAGAAGCATTCCCAATACTGATGGCTTCAGAATACCTCTAGTCAATGGCGGCCAATCTGAAAAGGACCCCTTTATTCCCACTCTTTGCCTCCTACCAGTCAGCCAACCTTCTCTCCATGCTATCTTTCCTGTAGTACCATGAGCTCTTAGCCTGTTTAACAGCCTGATGTGCAACACCTTGTCAAAGGCCTTCTGAAAATTCAAATAAATAACATCCACTGACTCTCCTTTTTCTATCCAACGGTTATTTCCTCAAAGAATTTCAACAGATTTGTCAGGCAAGATTTCCCCTTAAGGAAACCATTCTGACTTTTGACCTGTTTTGTCATGTGCCTTCAAGTACCCCCAGACGTCATCCTTAATAATAAACTCCAAAATCTTTCTATCCTCTGAAGTGAGGCAAACAGACCTAAAATTTTCTTACTTCTGTCTCCCTCTCTTCTTATAGAGTGGAGTGACATTTTGAAATGTTCCAGTCCTTCAGAACCATTCCAGAATCTTGTAATAGGAATGACAGTCACTTCTAACCCCTGATGGTCTCGCATTTCTGGCATTCTGCTGGTGTCTTCCACAGTGAAGACTGATGAAAAATACTCATTAAGTTTGTCTACCACTTCCCTGTCCCCCATTACCACCTCTCCAGTATCATTTTCCAGCGGTCTGATATCCACTCCTGCCTTTGTTTTACTCTTTATATATCTAAAAAACTTTTTGTATCCTCTTTTGTATTATGTCTCACTCACCTTCATAGTTCATCTTTTCTCTCCTTCTGGCTTTTTTAGTTGCCTTCTATGCATTTTTAAAGCTTCCCAATCCTCTACCTTCCCAATATTTTTTGCTATATTATATGCTCTCTCTTTTGCTTAAACAAATAAGCAATAAAAATCAAGAACTTTAGTTGAAGAGTCCTTGAAAGTGAGTCCATAGGTTTTGTGAACAGTTCAGTGTTGGGGCGAGTGAAGTTATCCCCTGTGGTTCAGGAGTCTGATGGTTGAGGGGTAATTACAGTATAGGTTCTGAGACTCCTGTGCCTTCTTCCTGAAGACAGCAGTGAGAACAAAGCATGGCCTGGATGCTGGCAGACTTTGCCCCTATACCTTATGGTCTTATGGTCTTATCTCAGATCAGCAACACCTCCTCAGATCCTCATGATCCTGCACAGAGCAATAAGAAAGTCAAACAACATAAGACAAAAAGATTCTTGAGTGATAGCCTCTGATACAATAATATGCAGAGGTTATCATAGGGGCCTATTACTGTATTTAAATTGGTAAGCTGGTTTATTATTGTCTTACACTGTATCTTGTGCAATGTTGAGAATCTCTGCCACTCATCCCACAATCTCTTTGACCTTCTACCGTCAGGAAGGACCATCAGGACAAGGACTGACTATCTGGGTAACAGCTTCTCCTTTCAAGTTGTGAGACTGATGAATTTCCTGCCACCACTGGGGTCTCATCACTGGGACAGCGAGCTGTTTACTATTTACGGTACAATTTACTGTTTACCTGTGGTGTACACTCCATGCACCTTGAATTATATTTTACTAACTTATTGGTAGTACTTTGCTTTATGTGCTGTGTGTGTTATATGTATTGTGAGTGCACTGTAGTCTAGAGGAACGTTGTTTTGTTTGGTTCTTTCTATGTACAGTCAGATGACAATAAACTTGGACTTGAATTTAATGAGGTGCAATGAAAAACTTTCTTTTACATGCCATCCATACAGATCATTTTGTTACTCAGTGCGCTGAGGAAGTACAATAACAATGCAGAATAAAGTATTAAATTATAGAGGAAGTAAAGCAGACAATAAGATGCAAGGTCAAATCAAGATCGATTATGAGGTTAAGAGTTCACCTTATCATATTGGGGGACTGTTCAATAGTTCTATAATAGTGGGATTGAAGCCGTCCTTGAGCCTGGTAACATGTTCTTTCAGTCCTTTATATAATAGGATGGAGGAGAAGGGAGAATGTCTGGGGTGGGAGGGCCCGATTATGTTGGCTGCTTTACCATGGTAGCAAGAAATGTAGACAGAGATATTCACCTCACCGTCGAGAATATCTTCAAAAGCTGGTGCTTCAAGAAGGCGGCATCCATCATTAAGGACCTTCATCATCCAGGACGTGCCCTTGTCTCATTGCTTACCATCAGGGAGGAGGTACAGGAGCCTGAAGGCACACACTTAGCATTTTAGAAACAGCTTCTTCCCCTCCGCCATCAGATTTCCCAATGGTTCATAAACACTACCTCTCTATTTTGTTTTTTTTTTCATTTACTTTCATTCTTCTTTTTGTAACGGATAACATTTATTTATGTTTGCACTGCACTGCTGCTGTAAAATAACAAATTTCATGATGTACGTCAGTGATTTTGATTCTGGTACAAAATTTTAGTACATTGAACATTAGTAAATTGAAACTTAGTAATATTGGTATCTTTAAAGCAACACACACAAAATGCTGGAGGAATTTAACAGGTCAAGTAGCATCTGTGGAAATTAATAAACAGTCGATGTTTAGGCTGAGAATTTTCTTTAGGACTTCAATTGTTTTCTCCACCCCGGTTGTTGGAGCGGACTTGGGGCTGTATCGAAACGGCAGGACCTGAGCGCAAGAGCGATAAAACAAACCAATGTGTAGCCGATTCACGTGCTCAGTCAGATCAGAAAGATCAAGGTTTCAAGACCGAGGCGAAGGACGGTTTGGCGTTCAGATCACTAGTACACGTGGTTTACTCACCTCAGCACTGAATTGACTCTGCAACTGTGGCCTGCAGTCACTGGCTCTCGCCTCAGCGCTGAACTGGCTCTGAGGCTGTGGCCTGCAGTCACTGGCTCTCGCCTCAGCGCTGAACTGGCTCTGAGGCTGTGGCCTGCAGTCACTGGCTCTCGCCTCAGCGCTGAACTGGCTCTGAGGCTGTGGCCTGCAGTCACCGGCTCTCGCCTCAGCGCTGAACTGGCTCTGAGGCTGTGGCCTGCAGTCACCGGCTCTCGCCTCAGCGCTGAACTGGCTCTGAGGCTGTGGCCTGCAGTCACCGGCTCTCGCCTCAGCGCTGAACTGGCTCTGAGGCTGTGGCCTGCAGTCACCGGCTCTCGCCTCAGCGCTGAACTGGCTCTGAGGCTGTGGCCTGCAGTCACCGGCTCTCGCCTCAGCGCTGAACTGGCTCTGAAGCTATGGCTTACAGCCTCGGGGCTTCTAACCGGCTGCATCGCTGAACTGACTCAGTGACTGCGGACTCATTTTCGGGGACCCTGCTGTACATGTTCTGTGTGTCACTTATTTACTTTTTATTGTTTGCAGGATTTGTTGTTATTTTCACAGATTCGGTGTTTGCTGGTCTTTGTTGTGTGGGGGTTTTCGTGGATTCTATTGTGTTTCTTTGTTTTGTGGCTGCCTGCAAGAAGACAAATCACAAGGTTGTCTATAGTTACATACTTTGGTAATAGATGTATTTTGAACTTTGAGTAATGGACCCCCAATACTTTTGTAACATTAATTCAGTGCATTTCAGAGTACGCACAACTTCTTCAGGATCTGACTCAGATTCAGATTAATTCATTTATCACATCCACATTGAAACATACAGAGAAATGTATCATAACACACAGAAAATGCTGGAGAAACTCTGCAGTTCAGGCAACATCAACGAGAGGAATAAACAGTGTATGTTTTAGGACAGGGCTCTTGAACAGGACTTGATCAGGTCTCGGCCGGAAACATTGACTATTATTTTCTAGAGATGCTGCCTGACCTGCTGAGTTCCTCCAGCATTTTGTGTGTGTGTTCATGTGGATTTCCAGTACCTGCAAATCTCCTGTGTTAACAAAATACATCTTTCGCATTAACAACCAACACTAGCTAAGGATGTGCTGGGGGCAGCCACACATTCCAGCGCAAATGTAGCATGCCCGCAATGTTCGGCAGAACGACACAGGCAACAAAAACAATAACAGCAGAACAACAGCAAGAAATGCCCCATTCCTCCCATGCACACTCACAGCTAGGACTCTTACAGTCATCTACACCGACTCTCCAAAATTCCTCCATTGTTTAAGTCTCCATCCTTGTTTTCAAATCCATCTTTGGTCGTTATGACAGTAGGCTATGATCTTTATACGTCCATCGACAACATACGGACAGTTGTGCCAGAAAGGGGCCAACAACAACATGAAGGATCCCACCCATGCTGCTCATAGATTGTTTGTACCACTCCCATCGGGGAGGAGGCAACGTAGCATCCACACCAGAACGATCAGACTCAAAACCACTTACTCTCCCCAAGCACCTCCACCCACTAACCCACCCAACTACCACTACTTTATCATTTCCTGTCAGTCACCTTACGTACAGACACTCCTGTACCTAGCGTCACTTCATGGATATACATAGAGGAGGGCTTAAGGTCTTTGTCTGAGTTTAGAACTTTGCGGTCAGCAAACCCAATGCCATCACAAACCACTGCCTTGGTATTTCTGGTCAAGGATTTCTGCAGACGTAGACTTCAGTGGGAAGTGGATCTCCAGGTTGATCCCAAGTTTCTGGTTTGGAAACACCTAGCTTGTCCTCCTTGGTCCTCAACAGTCCACAATACACTTGCTGATAGAGTGATATACTCAGTTAGGTTGGCAGTTTTTGGCTAAGTTTCAAAGCCACTTACTGAAAATTCTCTCAATAAATTCATTGGTTTTGCTTCACTGAAAGATGGTACAATTGTATAACTTGACAATGTGTCAAACATCCATGATGTACCCCAACACCATCTTGGTATGTTGTAAGCATTTACGTCCCATTTCCCAACATCCTACTCTCCAACTTTTCAATCTTTATCTCAAATGGTCAAGAGAGCTCACCAGTACCTCAACTTCCACAGGAGGCTAAAGAAATTCGGCATGTCCCCACATAGAGCACCACAGCTCAGAAAGAGGCCCTTCAGCCCATCCATTCTGTGTCAACCTTGTCTTCTGTCCTGTCCCATCTACCCACAGCTCGACCATGGCCCTCCAAATTTTTCTTCAATGTTAATAATCGAACCCACATTCAATTCCTCCACCGGCAACTCTTCCCACACTCAGAGTGAAGAAGCTTCCCCCTCAGGTTCCCTTCAAATATTTCACCTTTTGCTCCAAACCTATGACCTCTAAGTTTTCTAAGTTTTTGCAGTTCCAACAGCCAGAGCAGGCGAGGAGAAGAATCAGCAGTTTTTCCTCAAAAATTTGTTTTTTTTTCCAAGCAATGTTTTTTTAACGTTGTGGTAACTAAGCCAATAAAAAGACAAAAAGGGGCAGAGCAGTGGCCATTTTATGAGGGGCTGTCTGCTTTCGTGTGGGCTTTGGTGAATACTAAGTCTTTTGTTCATTGTCTTTGCAGCAGATGAGCCAGCAGCTTTTTAAAAGAAAAAAAAATTCACCAGTTTGTTTTGAAAGCTGGCTAAAGGAGTGACAACTCAGCCAATAAAAGGAAGGCAGGCTCTAGTGTGGTGGCCATTTTGAGAGGGGGTGCTGGTTGTCTAAGCATCAGCTTTATTTTTGCTGCAATTCCTGCCCCCAGAACGCAAGAGCCAGCAGTTTTTTTTAAAGTTGTTTCGATTCAAACAACTTCTCTGTTTCTGATTGGCTAAGCATGTGGTGGTCGAGCCAGCAAACAGAAGGCAGGGACCAAAGAAGAGGCCACTTTGAGAGGAGCTGCTATCTAGTTGAAGGATGAGCGCGGGTGAGGAGGATAATGCTTCTCTTCTGTTACCTAAGCTAGCCAAACACAGGTTTTGTCAAACTCTGAACAAGTGTGATTGATGCGTCTTATTGTCTGGAATCATAATAGCTTGGTCTGGAAACTGGTCTGCATGTGACCAGGAGAAACTGCAGAGAGTAGTGGATACAGCTCAGTACATCACAAGAACCAGCCTCCCCTCTATGAACTCTGACTACAGCCAGCATAATCAAAGACCCCACCCCAGACACTCCCTCTTCTCCCCTCTCCCATCAGACGGAAGATACAAAATCCTGAAAGCACGTACCACTAGGCTCAAGGGCAGCTTCTACCCCACTGCTGTCAGCTCTGGATTTATACAGACCTGGAATTTATATAGATGCTGCCTGAGCTCCTGAGTTCCTCCAGCATTCTGTGTGTGTTGCTCATTGTCATCATTTGATCTGTAGTAACAATATACAGGACAAGCTTTTCACTTTTTCCATAGAACCATAGAACATTACAGCACAGAAACAGGCCTCTTGGCCCTTCTTGGCTGTGCCGAACCATTTTTCTACCTAGTCCCACTGACCTCTACCTGGACCATATCCCTCCATAGACCTCTCATCCGTGTACCTGTTCAAGTTTTTCTTAAATGTTAAGAGTGAGCCTGCATTTACCGCTTCATCTGGCAGCTCATTCCACACTCCCACCACTCTCTGTGTGAGGAAGCCCCCCCCCCATGTTCCCTTTAAACTTTTCCCCCTTCACCCTTAACCCATGTCCTCTGGTTTTTTTCTCCCCTTGCCTCAGTGGAAAAAGCCTGCTTGTATTCACTCTATCTATACCCATCATAATTTTATATACCTCTATCAAATCTCCCCTCATTCTTCTACGCTCCAGGGAATAAAGTCCTAACCTATTCAACCTTTCTCTGTAACTCACTTTCTCAACTCCTGGCAACATCCTTGTAAACCATCTCTGCACTCTTTCAACCTTATTAATATCCTTCCAGTAATTTGGTGACCAAAACTGCACACAATTTACAGATTCTCTGTAAATCTGACCATATGAACCAATACCAATATGGCAAGTTTTTACACAACGTGCACTAAAGCATGCAATGCAAGGTGACATAGCACTACATGGATTAAGTCCGTTTAATTATTATTCAACCATATATGAATATAACCAAATGAAATGGAGTTCCTCTGGGGCCAAGGTGCGACGCACATTACCAACAACACACAGCACCTAGCGCAATAGCACAAATGGTCATGATTTCAGAAAAAAATGTACAGTCACAAAGAAAAAAAAGAAAATAATATAGACTAAGTCACTGAGTAGCATGACCATAGTCCTGGCCCAGCTTGTTCTTCCACTGAGCACACACTGAAGGGCAGCACTGAGCAGTCATAGAGTTACAGAAAAGTTCAGTGCAGAAACAGGCCCTTCAGCCCATTTAGTCTATGCTAAGCCTACTCCCATCAACTAGCACTAGGATCATAGCCCTCCATACCCCTAACATCCATGTACCTATCCAAACTTCTCTTAAATGTTGAAATCTAGCTGCCATGCACTACATTTGCTGACAGCTCATTCCACACTCTCACTACCCACTGAGTGAAGAAGTTTCCCATTATGCTCCCTTAAACTTTTCACCTTTCACCCTTAGCCCATGACTTCTAGTTGTAGTCCCACCAACCTCAACTGAAAAAGCCTGCTTGTACTTACCATATCCATACCACTCATAATTTTGTATACCTCTATCAAATCTCTTCTCAATCTTCTACGTTCCAAGGAATAAAGTCCTAACCTATTCAGTCTTTCCATATAACTCAAGTCCTCCAGACCCAGCAACATTCTTGTAAATTTTATGTTAATTTTAACTGTGCTATGATGGTCATTATTGACTCCACTGAGTTCATCTTCTTTTTCCGTTCCTACTGCTCGATATAAAATCAAGGTGGTATCCCAGATCCTAAACCTGCCACCCGCAGTTCCTGTACATTTTCACTCGATAGTTACAAATATGGAGGACTAGCTGAGCAGACCAGAGAGTTATCTTTACGGTAATCTGTATTTGTCACATGTGCATTGAAACATACAGTGAAACATATCATTTGTATCAAATTAACTCAGGGAAGATTAGGCCGGGGGCAGCCCGCAATTGTCATTATTTTCCTATCTAGACCAATATTTCTTATTTTCTACCAGGAAGTAAAGTCTACATTATCTCATACAACAATTAAAGTGTGTACTATCCAAGCAGTCATCTCAGTGTACGTGATTATGAAGAACATATATTGTACACTCTCAACTAAAACTGAATTTCATTCCAGTAAGGCTTTTCTAAGTGCAATTAAATTCTGTAAGATCAAATCTGCTTATGCAATGTTTAAAAATTTAAATAGCAATTAAAGAAAAATACAGCAGCTTATCGTAGATTCAGAAATAATTTAGAATGAATTTCTTTACAGTGTTCTGGTAATGATTTTGAGTGCATAAAATTGTACGATATGCCCTATCTGGTTTACTAATGGGACCACAGTGTTAATGGTAGCACATTTGATATTAGCACACGCTCACAATGACACCGGGTCAAATAGCGGGCAATTTTTAATGGGCAATTCGATTTACGCTCGTCTTTGCTAACACATGACTGCGAAGAATAATTATCAGTCAAAATGAGTTTGTAAAGTCTGTTGAGTCTTATCCATCAATGTGTTTTCATGTGACTACCTTGCCAGTTTTGATCTTTCTTTTTAAGGTCTCCTGATCATTTATTAAGATGCATTAAGCAATAAACTTATATCACCTTTTCTAATAAACATATTACCTTCATTTTAAATCCCTATTATGTCAGAAATATGTGCAACCTATTTCAAGTATTTTAAACCTGATTTTAGCATTGAATTAATGATGGTGTCAAGAATGGCAGCCGTGGTCTTCTGGTGTTTCAGCTTGTGTTAAGACTGAAGTATTATATGCTTTTCCTTATTTTGATATTTCATCCACATCTCATCGGAAATTACAGTGTTCACATGCCTCACATTTCATCACAAGTTTCACTTTGCTCACCATTTCTCTTAATAATAGTTCAAAGGCAAATGATTCCTGAGATATTGAGAGAGATGTAATCGAAACATAAATTGCTCTCAAATCATAATTAAATATTGTACACAATTATGTACTTTGTATGTCTACTTATGTTTTACAATAGAATTGGCACTTCTGAATCTCGAGTGCCATGCATTTTTCAATATTTTATTATCAATTGTCAAAAGCAACTAATGTTATTTCATACTTTAAAGCAGTTAAGCTAATAACATTCAAAAGCAAAGTGGAAAAATAGAAAATAGTGATTATATCCTCAAATATTAATTCAATGTGTTTACCATGAATGTTGAACATTAAATTATTTTATATTTTTATTTTAGTAATACTGCACAGCGTAGGTGCTTTCAGCTCTTTGAACCATGTTGCCCCAGCAACCCCGACAGACCCGATTAACTCTAACCTAATCCCGGCACAATTTACAATGACCAATTAACCTACCTCTTTGGACTGTGGGAGGAAACCGGAGTACCTGGGGGAAACCCATATATTCCACTGGGAGGATGTATAAAGACTCCTTACAGGCGATATTGGAATTGAACTCCAAACTCTGATGCCCTGAGCTGTAATAGCGTCGTGCTACCGTGGTACCCAAAAACATACCATAATGTTTCCCTGAGTCCAGATACTTGAGATATTGGAACTGAGGGGAATATTTGCTGTGGAGAAAAAAATTGCTGTGAAGACCAAGTCTCAGCTGTGGAGACCAAGTCTTCATATATACTTAAGGCAGAGGTTGATAGATTCTTGACTGGTCAGGGCATGAAGGGAAACGGGGAGAAAGCAGGAGATTGGGGCTGAGAGGAAAATTGGATCAGCCATGATGAAATGATGGAGCAGACTAAATGGGCCAAATGGCCTAATTCTGCTCCTATATCTTATAGTCTTGCTTTATTTTTAAAATATACATTTTATGTTTATTTCAATAATAATAAAACTAGAGGGGAGACATTCCATCAGTGAGCAATTTTAGGGTAATTAAATATATTATGTGAAGGTAATGATGCAGGTTATACATAGATCTTGAATTAAATGTCTTAAATCAGATTTTTTTTGTCATGCTATTTGTATGAGGCTGGTATTTACTCATGCACATAAATATTTATAACTATCTTGTTGCTTCCAGGAACACATCCAGATACGATTCAAGGTTTTAAATTTGTTTTATTTCCTTTTGTGTCTGAGAGGAATAAACCATGAGGGATTGAGTTAGGGAAATTAAGTCTGCATTTTTACTGACAATTGCTATTAAACTAACAGAATGCTTAGAAAAATAAATCATCAAATAACTTCAGCGCTATTAAATTTTTAATTGTATTCTTCCATAGTAACTCTGCAGAACAAAAGACAGACCTCTCCCATACTCCCAAACCATGGTCTGTATATTTATGAGGATCATGTACCATAGGTAGGTTCAGGTAAAGCAGAAGATAATTACAAGGTAAAGACAAATATTCAACTGCAAATTTAATTGGGACCTAATAATAATAGATATATATTTTCAGTCTTTTTTGGTGTTCTGTTTGGTTTGTGATCCTATACGTATCTATAACTTTTAAAGGCCCGTGACATTTTGGTGGGATTACTTTCGTTATATTCCTCAACACCATGTATCACAAGCTAGAAATCCATTTTAATTCAGAATAATTACATATCAAATACAACCTGACCTAATAATGCCCATGCACAATGTAAACAAGCATCACTTTGTATAGATGAAAAAAAAGATATTTCAAAACATGATAAGGAAATTGAACAATCATTATAACCTTGAAGTCATCCATTAAAATTGTCATTAAAACTAAAGGCGTTACCAAACGGCTACTGCTGATGGACTGATTTATTCTGAGTCTGAACATTGATATTGAAAACTCCATTGTAATGTTATGAAACATTAAGGAATGTTGCTATCCACTATAAACCAAATGAATTAAATGGCATTATCAGAAATATACCCATAAATATCCATGCTCATTGAAAAGAAAAAGGCATAAAATTTCTGGTTCATTCTTTTTATTCTAACTTTGTGGTGTAAGGCTGTTCACGTTGCAGGCTGAACATTATGTTCTCCTTTTCAGTGTATGTAATTGTATGTATTAACACTGAAACAGTTTATGTAGTAAAAATCCTAAATATCAGAAGAATTCCATCAATCTTGTAACAGCTGAAAATGATTACACACAGCACTGAGAAAACCTGGCTAAAATAGAATATAAAAACAGTCACCTCCATAAGAATTTTTCCAGAGTTCTTGATTTGATCATCATTTTAATTTGGTCCCTTCAACATGTTACAATTTGTTATTTTATCCTAATGCATACATTGAATAAATCACTAACATCAATGTACAATTTGACTTAGTTTGATTGATCTCGATAAAGTTTGCATTAACTTACCTCTTTCCCTGGGTAATTGGACACAATTGTATTCTGGTTCGCTTCCCGTTGCCGTCCACTAGAATTTTGCGGTTTACCCTGGTGCAAGTGGAAATGCTGGTGTATTGTCTACTGTGGTTTCCTGTAAATTAGAACCAATGACCAGAATATCCCACAGCATGAACGAGACTCCGGGAAGTAAAAATGTACTTTGAATAATCTCCCTGTTCCGGCTGCCCAACAGTGAATTGAAGTTGCTTGAAAGAACCTAATTGCATGCTAACATTTCATGTGAATGAAATTGCACTCTGTCACCAAGTTCAAAAGAGATTTCTAAATCGCTAAAATTAATAAATTACTAGAAATTTGAAGAGGGCATGACCATCATGCAATAGTCTTTTCATTATATATAATCACCGTCATCCTCATTATCATAAAACATAGGCAAATAGGTTACAATCTCCTACCAAGATTGTTTAAATGATATTCTCAATACTGAAAACCCATTCTGCTGTGAAATATATTAGTTCATTAGTATAGTTTTACTGAATTCAGGAAAAATGGGAGATTGCTGCCATAAGTAATTATCAATTGCCAAGCTGTCAGTTATTCAGATCAGCTAAAAAACCAATTATTCTGATGATACACAGGTTGTAAAGCTGGTTAGAGTAGATTTCAGTCCTGACATTATCCCTGTCCACTGGCTGGATGTCTACAATATAACAGAGCCAATTAGTATAATAAATGCCTTTTATGCGTTCCGTGCATATGGGTGCACTGATTCATTTGTCCTTACCTGCTCTGCCTGACCTAATCTTTTTTTTATATATTTTGTATAAACGAAAGCTTAATTTTTTTAAAACCTTGAAAACTATAGTGTATGAAGGGCATAACTTCACTCAACTTCACCTGCCCCAACCACTGAACTGTCTCCACAAATTATGGACTCATCTTCAAGGACTCTTCATCTCACGTTCTTGATATTTATTGCTTATTTATTTATTATTATTATTATTTTCTTTTTGTATCTGCACAGTTTGTTATCTTTTGCACATTGGTTGTTTGTCCGTCCTGTTGGTCTTTCATTGATTCTATAGTGTTTCTTGTATTTACTGTGAATACCCACAAGAAAATGAATCTCGGGGTTGTATATGGTGACATATATATACACTTCGACAATAAACTTACCTTGAACTTAGAACTTCAAAATGTTGGCAATGTGAGGATGATTATTGTTAGTCATGAAAATCAATAACTTAAAACCATCATCAATTTCAGATGTACCCTCTAAATTGGCAGGTTAAGGGAATATGGAAATTTAAAAAAACTAATAGCTAACCCTTAATCGATTCGGATTCTTGCTTTACTTCGACACAATTTGACTGTCTTGTAGACACTCAATGTTAGTGCACTAGCTAAATAAAGTTCATAATACATGATAGAAAGATACTACCCTTAAAAGCTATCAATTACTACCATCAGTGAGGAGGTACAAGAGCATGAAAGCACAGACTCAATATTTTAGGAATAGCTTGTTCCCCACTGCTGTCAGATTTCAGAACAGACAATGAACCTATGAGTACTACGTCACTATTTTTGCTCTCTCTTTTTAAACTGTTCCTTTATATATATACATACACACACATACACAGTATGTCAATGATAGTAAGCAGTTTTCTGATTCTGAAAACTATATAAAGCTTACACCCTAACTAATTCATTGCCTGTACAGCATTGAATTAGTTTTCAAACAAGACACTAGAATATTGAAGAAATTTTAAAATGAGCCCCCAGCACATCCATAGTTTGCTAATGGAACTGATGCATTTCACTGTATGTTTCGATATACATGTGATTAAAAAAAATGAATCTGAATCTAAAATCTGAAAATAATGATGGTTTTAATTTATTGTTATGTTCAGGCAGAATTCTGGGATCCCATAGTCCTGGATCAGGATTAGGCCCATCGTCAATTATAGTCTCAAACCTCAGCCACTTTTTTGAAAATATGCGAAGTATTTGCATCTTGTTGTTTCTGCCTTCAGCTGTCTGTACCTCTAGACCTGTTTCCTGTAGGTATGTAGAGTCCGAGACTAATGTAGCGACTCTATAAAACCCTGGTTAGAACACACTTGGAATATTGTGTTCATAGGAAGGATGTGGAAGCTATAGAGAAGGTGCAGTAGACATTTACCAAGATGCTGTCTTTATTAGAGAACATGTCTTATGAGAATAGGGCAAAGGAGGATGAGAGGTAACTTGATAGAGGTGTACAAAATGATAAGAGAAATAGATCGAATGGATCGTCAGAGACTTTTTACTGGGGTGGAAACAGCTAATACAAGGGAGCATACTTTTAAGGTGACTGGAGGAAAATACAGAGGGATGCCAAAGATAAACTTTTTACACAAAGGGTGATCAGTCTTTCAAACCCATCTACCATGGATGGTGGTAGAAGCAGATACATTGGGGAAATTTAAGAAACTCTTAGATAGGCACATGGATGAAAGAAAATTGGAGGGCTATATGGGAGGGAAGGATTCGATTAATCTTAGGGCGGCTTAAAAAGTCAGCACAACATCATGGGCTGAAGGGGCTGTACTGTGCTATAATGCTCTAAGCTGTATACTCTACGGTCTATGCTCCATGCTCTATGCTCTCGGGTGTATGGTCTATGGTCTATGCTCTGTGCTCTGTGTTCTATGCTCTATGGTCAACGCTCTATGGTTGATGGTCTGTGCTCAATGCTTTATGGTCTATGCTCTAAGATCTATTCTCGATGAGATCACAACGTTGGAAATTCAACTCCAATCTGTGAATTAGCTACCCCAAGGATATCTCCAGTTCTGTAAACAAACAAACAAGATGAGCTTTATTTGTTGCATGTACACCAAAACATCAAAATATACAGTGAAATGCCCTGTTTGCATCTGCAATTGTTGACGTGCTGGGGGCAGCCCGCAAGTGTTGCCATCCCTCATAGCATAGCATAGCAACTAACCTGTATGTCCTTGGAGTTCAGGAGGAAATTAGTGCACCTGGAGGAAATCCACGTGGTTTACCTGGAGAACGTATAAACTTGTTCCAGACAGTGGCGGGAATTGAACCATAATCAGAGCACTGTAAAGTGATTGCAGTAACCGCTATACTAAGCATGGCCGAGGTGTGCTCAGTGAGGCCTGGTTGTTGTATGAATAAACAAAGTTACCCAACTTCACCAGTTCAGTCTCTGTTAGATGTTTCATATGTTTCGATGTACATGTGACAAATAAATTTGAATCTAGAGTCATATGGAAGATGTGTATCTTTACCTCTAGTGCGTGCTCAAGCAGGACCAAGACAACTCAGGGATTTGGGTTATTTTGTTTCCTCTTCATGACTGTATGTTTTTCTGAAATCGTAACCATATGTGCTATTTGTGCTGTGTGCTGTTGGTAATGTGTTTTGCACCTTGGCCCAGAGGAATGCTGTTTCATTGGCTTTATTCATGTGAGAATGAATGATAATTAAATTTATACTTGACTTGAACTTGAGTTCCTATTTTCTGCACAGGGATCCTCTCTTTGACCACAGTCCTGGGCCATACAGCAGGAGAGACAGAGGACATACACTCTCCACTGTAAAAACTTTCTTTACATTTATTGTACTTGCCACCAGTTGAATTGGTGAAAATTACGGTGCCACAGATTTATTTTGCCTTACTTCAATACGGCATTCCAGTCATCCTTAACTGCTGAAGTTGCCAGGAAAGCACACAAACTAAGTAATAAAATATTTCACACAAAAGCCTGAAAGCACATACCACCATGCTCAAGGACATCTTCTACCCACTGTTGTAAGTCTAGTGAACAGCTTCCTAACCCAATAAGAAGAACTCTTGACCTCACAATTTACCTCATTGCAACCTAACACCACTCTACCTACCTGCATTGCATTTTCTCTGTAGCTGTAACACTTTACTCTGCCCTCAGTTATTTTACATTGTATGACTTCAATGCACCATTGTAATGAATTGATCTATATGGATGGTATGCAAGACAAGTTTTTTTACTATGGCTCAGTACATGTGACAATAATAAATCAATTTGCCAAATAAGTCCAAATGGACTGTATAGATTTCACATTTATCTTAAAATGTAAAATTCAAACCAATAAAGGGAAAGGTAGATAGATCTTCTGTATACTATGATTTGTTCACTCCCTGCCTGTACTTTTTTAAACAACACAGGGCTATATTGGTGATGTTTATGGGAAACAGGATTTCCAAGGATTTGGGCCCGAAACATCGACTGTACTTTTTTCCATAGATGTTGCCTGGCTTGCTGAGTTCCTCCAGCATTTTATGTGGGATTAGGTTGGATTGGCATCATAGTCAGTATAAATATAGTGGGCCACATAGACTTCTTTTGTGCTGGCGCTTGGCCAAGTGGTTGTGTTGGCGCATGGGCAAGTAGTTAAGGTGTTGGTCTAGAGATCTGAAGGTCACTAGTTCGAGCCTCAGCTGAGGCAGTGTGTTTGTGTCCTTGAGCAAGGCACTTAACCACACATTGCTCTGCGACGACACCGGTGCCAAGCTGTATCGGCCCTAGTGCCCTTCCCTTGGACAACATCGGTGGCGTGGAGAGGGGAGACGCAGCATAGGCAACTGCCAGTCTTCCATACAACCTTGCACAGGCCTGCACCCTGGAAACCTTCCAAGGCACAAATCCATGGTCTCACGAGACTAACAGATGCCTATAATGTATAACATAGACTTCACTTGTGCTCTGTGTTATACATCCTGTAACATTCTCAGGGATAGAGGTTAACCAACAAATACTGGTTATTTACAGTTTGATAAGGTGCAGTCCAGTGGTGTATGGGGTGCCCAGGGAGGGGTAACCCCTCTGGTGTAGGGGCTTGAGGTGTCCATTCTGGGACAGTTCACTTACCTTCGGTCCCCACTGGACTCTCAGCTCTCACCTGAGACCCCAAGTAGCTGTTTGCATGCAACAGCGGCCACAGCCCGGTACACCACTTCAACAGGCGGCCTAAACCGGGTTAGGGTAGCTGGCGGCCTCACACTCTGATGAGATAGGGGCTTGCCCGTCCAAGCACAATGGGTCAGCTCCAGTGGACTGGGCGGATGAAATCTACAGCGAGATCCAACAGCAAGGAAAGTGCTGCTGCAGCACTCTGTAGAAAGCAAAGGGCATGACAAGGCATAGGCAATGTTATGGTCATCCACTGCAACCAAGGAAGACCCCAGTTTGTACCACTGGACCCGGACTTCTGATGTCAAGAGAGTGGAACTGCTCCAGTGCAATGGCTTTTCCACATTAAAAACTATCCCACGCAGGCTTTTTTAAAATATTACTTCTGCTTTTTCACTATTTTAAATTTGACTATTTCATATACTTACTCTCTTGAAAGTCCCATCATCTCACGCAGACAGTAGAAGGAAGAGAAACTCTCTTCCTGCCATGAACCTCCAGCACCGCAAACTTGCCGATGCAGCATCCTGGAAGTACCCGACCACAGCTGACTCTTGAGTCCGTCTGAAAACCTTGAGCCTCCGACCAGCCTTCCGACACCGAGCACCGAGCATCGAGCACCCTCTCTGCCGAGCGCTTTAACCCCGGCCCCATCAACAGGCAGTAGGCAAAGCCGAGGATATGGGGCCTTCCCCTCCGGAGATTCTCGATTGCACAGTAGCAACAGCAGCGAAGCAGGCATTTCAGAAGTTTCTCCAGATGTTCCTCTGTGCTTCTCACGTCTGTCTCCATCAAATCAGGATTGTGCACGGTACCTACTTACAAATACTGATATCATTTCGGAGTGGCCGCGCGCACTGCGTTGCGCCGCCATCTTCTCCTCCCCTCCCCGTGGTTTGTTTATGGTTTGTTTTAATAATTGAATGGAAGAGGGCAAGTATATTGATTTCTGTTTTGTTGAGATTACAGCTCAGGGCTTCGGAGTTCAGAGTTCAATTCCTCTGTAAAAAAAAATTACATCCTTCCTGTGAGCACTTGGGTTTCCGCCAGGTGCTCTGGTTTCTTCCCACAGACACAGACCAAAGGCATACTGATTAGTAGGTTAATTAGCCATTGTAAATTGTCCTATGATTAAGCCAGGGTTAAACTGGTGGGTCGCTGAGCATTGTGGTTCATTGGGCCAGTATGATCTGTTCTGTGCTGTATCTCTAAATAAAATAACAGGTTAAGTGCACAGTTAAAAATGGCAGATGGATACTGTGTAGGGAAAAGTGATGTTATGCACTTTGATAAGAAGAACAGAGAAGTGCGGTAGCTTGTACTTCATCAGGAGGTTACGGAAATTTGGCAACTTTTACCATTGCACCATCTTACCTGGAAGCATTACAAATTGGTGTGGCGACTGATCAGCACAAGACCACAAGAAACTGCAGGGAGTTTTGGGCACAGTTCAGCACATCACGGAAGCCAGCCTCCCCTCCATGAATTCTGTCTACACTTTTCACTGCCTCAGTAAAGCACCCAGCATAATCAAAAACATTACCCATCCCGAACATTCTCTCTTCTCCCCTCTCCCATTGGGCAGAAAGTACAAAAGTCTGAAAGCACATCCCAGCAGGCTTAAGGATAGCTTCCATCCCACTCTTGGATGGTCTTCTTGCATGATAAGAAGGACTTTAGACCTCACATTCTACCTCGTTATGACCTTGCACCTTACTGGCTGCATGCACTGCACATTCTTTGTAGCTGTTATTGTTTTACCTTGTTCTGCCTCAATGCACTGTGTCATGAATTCATCAGCATGAACAGTATGCAAAGCAAACTCTTCACTGAATCTTTTGTGAGGATATCTATATCAGTGCATGTGGCAATAACAAAATCAATTTCACATCCAATAAAATTTCAATTATGAACACAAAAGAGTCTTCAGATGCTAGAAATCCAGAGCAACACATACAAAGTGCTCAAGGAATTCAGTAGGTCAGGAAGCATCTATGGAGGGGTGTATGGGGTGTCAGGGAGGGGTAGCACCTCTGGTGGGGGAACATGTCGAATCCTTTTCAAGGCATTTAGTCCACCTTTGGTCCCCACCTGGCACTCAGCTCTCACCTGTGGCTCCCCATAGCTGTTTGCATGCGACAGCGGCCACACCCCGGGCAATGGCTTCGACAAGCCGGCTAAACCAGGTGAGGGTAGCTGACGGGTCTCAAACCCTCAGTGAGATAGGGAGTTGTCTATCCCAGCATGTGAAGACAGACTCCGGCGGATTGAGCGGATGAGACCAATGGAAGGTCCAACGGTCAAGAGGGCGGTCTCTGCAAGTGTCGTGGAATGTGTAGAGCACGACAAGACACAGAGGACATCCTGGTCATCCAATGTGCCTAGTCCCATCTCCAGCCATCTCGACTCTGTCTTGCCACTGGATCCAGTTGGGAATTGGGAAGAGAGAGTGAGACTGACGCTGTGCAACTCTCCCTCATTTAAATCCAAATCAAGCACTAGTCTCGACACCATCATAATGGTGTCGAGGTCCTCATCGATGTTGACGATGGACGAACACATGGAGGGAAATAAACAAGTCAATGTTTTGGGCTGAGACACTCATCAAGACAGGAAAGGAGGGGGGGTGAAGCCAGAATAAAAAGGCAAAGGGAGGGGAAGGAGCACAAGCTAGAGAGTAATAGGTAAACATGAGCAATTCTGCAGATGCAGGAAATTCAAGCAACACACATCAAAGTTGCTGGTGAATGCAGCAGGCCAGGCAGAATCTCTAGGAAGAGGTACAGTTGACGTTTTGGGACGAGACCCTTTGTCAGGACTAACTGAAGGAAGAGCTAGTAAGAGATTTGAAAGTGGGAGGGGGAGGGGGAGATCCAAAATGATAGGAGAAGACAAGAGGGGGAGGGATGGAGCCAAGAGCTGGACAGGTGATTGGCAAAAGGGATATGAGAGGATCGTGGGACTGGAGGCCCAGGGAGAAGAAAAAGGGGGAGGGGAGAAACCCCAGAGGATGGGCAAGAGGTATAGTCAGAGGGACAGAGGGAGAAAAAGGAGAGTGAGAGAAAGAATGTGTGTATATAAATAAATAATGGGGTACGAGGGGGAGGTGGTTCTCTAACTTCCGCTAATGAATATTGACTTCTCTAACTTCCGCTAATGCCCCACCTCCCCCTCCTGTCCTCTCCTATCATTTTGGATCTCCCCCTCCCCCTCCCACTTTCAAATCTCTCACTAGCTCTTCCTTCAGTTGGACCTGACAAAGGGTCTCGGCCCGAAACGTCGACTGTACCTCTTCCTAGAGATGCTGCCTGGCCTGCTGCGTTCACTAGCAACTTTGATGTGTGTTGAGTAATAGGTAAGGCCAGACTGGTGGGGGAGGGGGGATATAGTGGGAAGCTGGGGGGTGATAGGTGGAAATGGTAAAGGGCTGAAGAAGATTCTGATAGTAGAGGAAAGTGGACTATGGGAGAAAGGGAAAGAGGATGATAGGCAGGTGAGGAGAAGAGGGGAAAGACCAGAGTAGCAAATGAAGAAGAAAAATTACAGGAAGTTTGAGAAATTGAAGTCTATGCATCAGGTTGGATTTAATTTATCTGCTTTTAAACATTAAAATGAAAATTGAACTGCCCGAACACTGAGATACAAATTCCAAAAGTTCGCTATCCGCCAACAATTGACAAATACTTAACTGATGAGTTTGGAGTTGGGTGTCGAGTGTTGCAACTGTCCATTGAGTGCTGTGACTGTCTAATGAGTGGTATGATTGTCCAATGAATGATCGGCTGTCCATTGAGTGCTGTGACTGTCCATTGAGTATTATGACTGTCCAATAAGTGTTGCAACTATCCATTGAGTGTTACAACTGTCCAATGAATGTTATGACTGTCTATTGAGGATTGTGACTCCAGTGAGTGCTGTGACTGTCCAATGTGTGTTGTAAATGTCCATTGAGTGTTACGACTATCCAATGAGTGTTGTGGCTGTCCAATGAGTATTCGACTGTCCATTGAATGTTATGACTGTCTAATGAGTGTTGTGACTCTCCAATGAGTGTTGTGATTCCAATGAGTACTGTGACTGTCCAATGAGCTGTTCATTGAATATTCTGTGGGGCAGCAACATTGACCTCAACGAGAAGTAAAAGACCGCATAGGCTTAATCAGGACTTCTCATGATTGTAAAATTTCCTGATTTAAATAAGTGTATTGCAAAAGTCTGAAATTAGATTAGATTAGATTATGAGGACACGCAGTCCTCTTTTATTGTCACTTAATAATGGATGCGTTAAGAAATGATACAATGTTTCTCCAGAATGATGTCACAGAAACACATGACAAACTGACTGGAAAACTGACAAAAACCACATAATTATAACATATAGTTACAACAGTGCAAAACAATACCGTAATTTGATAAAGAACAGACCATGGGCATGGTAAAAAGTCTCAAAGTCTCTCGAAAGTCCTATCATCTCATTCAGACGGTGAACCTCCAGCGCCGCAAACTTGCCGATACAGCATCCCGGAAGCATTCGACCACAGTCCGACTCCGAGTCCATCCGAAAACTCCGAGCCTCCGACCAGCTCTCCGACACCGAGCACCAAGCACCATCTCTGCCGAGCGCTTCAACCTCGGCCCCAGCAACAGGCACTAGGCAAAGTCGAGGATCTGGGGCCTTCTCCTCCATAGATTCTCGATTGCACAGTAGCAGCGGCAGCGAAGCAGGCATTTCAGAAGTTTCTCCAGGTGTTCCGCCGTGCTTCTCACGGCTGACACCATCAAATCAGGATTGTGCACGGCCCCCTAGTTAACACATACAATATCATTCGGAATGGCCGTGCCGCCATCTTCTCCTCCAGAGCCACATACTAATGTGAGGTTTAGCACAAAAGAATGACATAAATAAGTAAGGATAAGAAATTGAAAAGAGGAGAGCATGCTCGGTTAGGTCACAGACAGAATCATAGAGTGACGGAACACTACATCACAGAAACGAGTCCTTAGACCCACCTGGACTGTGATGAACTATTAGTCTGCCTACTCCCATTGACCTGCATCCAGAACATAGTCATTCATACTCCTTTAATCCATGTTACTGTCCAAATTTCTCTTCATATTGAAATCAAACCCAAATCCACCACTTCCACTGGCAGCTCATTCCACACTCTCATCACCCACCTGAGTGAAGAAGCCCCACCTCTGTTTGCCTTAAAATTTTCACCTCCACCCATCCAGGTGAAAAAAGCTTGCTTGCATTTACCCTGTCTGTACACCTCATACTTTTGTATATATAGGACCGACGATTTGAGTGAGTCGAACCACCTAAACTCACAGATGCAATGTGTTAACATTTTGCATTTAACTTGCCAGAAGGAGATTCTCATTGGGTGAGATTATTCAGAGCTATCAGTGAGGCACTAACCAGATCTCATGTCACCCAGTGAAATCCTGTCATCTGAGGGGCTTGGTTCAAGTCCTGCCTACAAACCCCACCCCTACGCAACACTTCCCACACCCTACTCCAAGCCCAGGGAAAGCTGATAGCAAAGCCTCACTTATCATCTGACAAAATGTTTGCAACTGAACACAAGAGCTTCTGAAGATACTTGACATACAAAGCAACCAAATCTAATCCAGACCCCCTCCTTTTGAAGGATATTAGCCCAAAATGTTGACTGTATATTCCCCTCCAGGGATTCTGCCTGACCTGTTGGGTTCTGCCAACATTTTATGTGTGTTGTTTGAATCTGAATACCTCAATATTGAGTGAGCATGTGTGAGACTAGAACTGGTTGTCAAGGGTTAAGGGTGAAAGGTGAACTATTTAAGGGGATTGTTGAGGGGGAGCTCTTCACTTAAAGAGTGTTGTGAGTGGGAAGTTAGAGGTTTGGGAAGCTTTGCAAAATGAACTGAAAGCAACCACAAAACCATAAGGAGAGGGAAAAAAGAAATATGAAGGTAAGCTAGACAATAATGTAAAAGAGGAAACAAAAGGCTTTTCAGATATATAAAGAGTGAAAGAGAGACGAGATTGGACCACTGAAAAATTATGTTGGGTGGCTAGTAATGGGAGACAAAGGAATGGTGGATGAACTTAATAAGTATTTTGCATCAGCATTCACTGTGGAAGACTCTATTACTATGCCAGAAATTCAAGGGTGTCGGGCAGAACTGAGTGTAGTTGGTATTAATAAGGAGACAGTGCTGGGAAGCTGAAATACCTGAAGGTAGGTAAGTCACCTGGACCAGATGGACTACACCCAGGGTTCTGAAAGAGGTAGCTGAAGAGATTATGGAGGCATTGGTAATGATCTTTCACAAATCACTGGATTCTGGAATTCTGGAGGACTGGAAAATTGCAAATGTCACTCTGCGCATAAAAAAAGGGGGGTGGCAAAAGAAAGGAAATTGTAGGTCAGTTAGCCTGACTTCAGTGATTGGGAAGATATTGGAGTCCATTTTTAAGGATGAGGTTTTGGGGTACTTGAAAATACATGACAAAATAGGCCAAAATCAACATGGTTTCCTTAAGGGGAAAACCTGACAAATCTTTTGGAATTCTTTGAGGAAATAACAAGCAAGATAGACAAAGGAGAGTCAGTGGATGTTGTTTACATGAATTTTCAGGCCTTTGAGAAATTGCCATACTTGAGGCTACTTACCAAGAAAATAGCCTGTGGTTTTACAGGAAAGATATGAGCATGGATAGAAGATTCACTGACTGGCAGGAGGCTAAGAGTGGGAATAAAGGGGGCCTTTTCTAGTTGACTGCTGGTGACTAGTGATGTTCTTCAGGGGTCAGTGATGGAATTGATTGCATTGTGGCCAAGTTTGTGGATGATACAAGATACATGGAGGGGCAGATAGAGTTGAGGAAGCAGGGAGTCTACAGAAGGACTTGGACAGATTGGGAGAATGGACAAAGAAGCGGCAGATGGAATATATTGTAGGGAAGTGTATGCTCATACGCTTTGAATATATTGTAGGGACCTGTATGGTCATGCATTTTGATAGAAGGAATGAAGGTGTGAACTATTTTCTAAATGTGGAATAAATTCAAAAATCAGAAGTGCGAAGGGATTTGGAAGTCCTCATGCAGAATTCCCTAGAAGTTAACTTGCAGATTGAGTTGGTGGTAAGGAAGGCCAACACAATGTTAGCATACATTTCAAGAGGACTAGAGTGTAATGCTGAGGTTTTATAAGGCAGTGGTTCAGACTGCGCTTGGAGTATTGTGAGCAGTTCTGGGCTCCTAGCTAAGAAAGGATATGCTAGCACTGGAGAGGCTCCAGAGGAGGTTCACAAGAATGATCCCAAAATGAGAGGGTTTGAGGAGTGTTTGATAGAATTGGGCCTGTTCTCACTGGAGGTTAGAAGAATGAGGAAGGATCTCATTGAAACCTATTGAATATTGAAAGACCTAAATAGAGCAGAGATGGTGATGATGCTTCCTATAGTGAGGCAGTGTAGGACCACAGGGAACAGACTCAAGACAAAGGGACATCCATTTAGACAGAGGTGAGGTTCACAGAGGCCACATCTTTGGGTATACTTAAAGCAGCAGTTGATATTTTCTTGATTAGTCTGTGCCAATCAAGAGAAGGCAAGAGAATGGGGTTAAATCTGGAGGCGGAGCAAAGTACCGATGGCACTAAACAGCGACTCCTTCGCTTGCAACTTCGGAAATAGCTCTATTTCCATCTTTAATCTTTATTTTTCCCTTTCAGGGTTCTTTTGAAGATCCTGACCTGGAGTTACACGCTGACTTCGTTTCTTTGCAGGGGTTTCATAACTGGCCACTGTTCGGCACACCAAGGTCTCGGCCGAAGAGTCCGGATCGCATTTGGAAACCTAGGATCTCGGGGCTGTGGAGATGGGTGAATCGAGGATCGGTGTCACGGCAGGAGACCTGTGTCTCTGTGCCTTATGGTCTTATATTCAGAAGCATTCTAAATCATCACAAATCAAATGAAGAGTTAATTAAATCAAATTAAGAATGCATTTAATTAAAATATAGAAGTACAGCAAACACATGCATTTTTAAAAAGTGCACCTAGCCTTATTGTTAAACACAAGAGATTCACCGGATGCTGGAAATCAAAAGTAAAACATACAAAATATTTGAGGAACTCAGCAGGATTCCTGATAATTTACTGAGTAGGGTTGGGAAGTGATTACCATTAAAACTAGAGAGCAGAAAGTTATCTCTGATACGACTGTCATATGAAAGAGCATTTTTGAACTGTGTTGGTCTATGGCAGTATGGTCCACACAACCACCACTTTCTGTGTAAAGAACATACCTCTGATATTACCTCTATACTTCCCTCCAATCATCTTAGAATTAGTAATTTCTGCCCTGGAAAGAAGTCGCTGGCTGTCCACTGTCTCTATGCCTGTTATCGTCTTGTTGAGGCCATCTATTGGTTGGGATTGACTATGGATGTTGTCACCCAGCTGTCTGTGTGATACACTGGGCAGTACGATATGCTGTTCATGCAGCTGGCTCCCCCTCTCCACACAGCTGATGAATCCAAAGCAACAGCAAAGACCAATAAATTTTGGTACCAGTGACGTCGCAGGAACTGCCTGTCAGTGTTGAACTCAACGTAGGGCTGCCTTAGGGAATCGAGCTCCAGATCTTTCCTCCGGGTTTACTCCCAAAGCCTTCCCCATGAGTGGGTATAGCCGCAAGGCAATGGAGGTTTGAGTGTTCCGAGTTTTCCTTCTCCTAGATGAGCTGCCAACCATGGTTGACGAGCCCCATCTGCCTGAAGTGACTAGTTTTAAGGCTCACATTACCCGCCTTTGCCCCTTCTCCTGTCTGTTCCACTGAGCTTAGGAGCTAAGCCACACGTGAAGGCCAGGAGCTGGACTTGGTTGTCAGAGGCTATTTGAGTTCCACGCCATTGGGAGCATTTAATAGGTAGTGGGAGCTTATTTCCACTACTTCCCCCAGCTATAATAACCTTAAGGAACCCATCATCCTGTACACCTCTATTAAGTCTCCTCTCATCTTCCAAAGAGAAAAGCCCCAGCTCACTCAACCTATTTGCATAAGACATTGTTCTCTAATCCAGGCATCATGTGGTAAATCTCCTCTGCACCCTCTCTAAAGCTTCTACATATTTCGTATAATGGGGCAACCAGAACTCAACGCAATATGTCAAGTGTGGTCTAACCAGGGTTTTGTAGAGCTGCAATATTACCTCACGGCTCTTGAACTCAATTCCCCTGACTAATGAAGCATGCATGTACATGCCTGTTTTACCACGTCCTCGCAAACGTCAATCCACAATTTCCTTGTGGTTTCTAAAGGAACAGTCCTGTTCTTACGCAAGAACAATGAATGTGACTTCTTTTGCCTGGCTTCTTTTGACTTGATATGAAAATTACTGGGGTTTCTCCATGAAGGGATTCAGATTCGGATTCATTTCATTATATTGAAACATACAGTGAAATGTGTCCAGAGCAAAACTAATCTCTTTCCTCCCTCCCACAACCCACACTCCGACGCAGACAGTCCGCCAACACCAGGAAATTCTGCTGGGCCTCCAGCAGACTTGCGGACAATGGGTGTCTAACTTCCCTAGCGGACTTCAGTCTCGTAGACCCAGGGCTCAATTTAATATTGCCATCGGATTCGGATTTCGGGAGTTGCGGGACAAATATGGAACTTGGATATTTGGAGGTGTGTGTACGTGCCGGAGATCATCCGAAGAGGCTCCGAAAATGTCAGTGGCTGAACATACCAAGAGGGTTTGAAGGGAAAAGCTGAATTTGGAAGGATGTTATTTCAGATAACTGAAACACTGTGCCTCATGAAAACAAAAACAGCGGCACAGTAAGTTGGGAAACATCATCGGGAACAGCAAACACATCTGACAGACTTGGCTGTGAGGCAAATGGAAATGGGAATCAAATATGACTCAAGCACGTGGTGTGGTTTTCAGTCACAAAGGTCAGGATCAGAACCAGAACCAGGTTTATTATCACTGATAGATGTCATGAAATTTGTTGTTTTGCCACAGCAGTACAGTGCAATATACATAAAATATATGGTAAACTACAATATATAGATAGATGGATGTACATATATATTTATTTACATTTATAGATAATTAAATCAGTAGTGCAAAAAGAAAGCGAAGATTGTGAGGCAATGTTCATGGGTTCATTGTCCGTTTAGAAAACTGGTGGCAGAAGGGGAGAAGCTGTTCCTAAAGCATTCAATGTGTGTCTTCAGGCTCCTGTACCTTCTTCCTGATGGTCGCAGTGAGAGGAGGGCATGTCCTGGGCGATGTGCATCCTTAACGATGGACGCCTCCTCTTCAATGCATTGCTTCTTGAAGGTGGTCTCGATGTGGATTTAAATATTTCTTATTGGTGCAGAGATTTTGCTGAACGTGTCACGTTATCCCAAACCTCAGCGTGTCATTTGTAAGTGGGCGTTAAATACGGTCAGGAGCAGACCAGAAATCGCCTCCCATAGCCTTTATGAACATGTATTGCTGATAACTCCTCTTTTTATTAAGTCTGACTGCATCACATGAAGAACAGTCACCATGCCAATATTGTTGTCACTCAGCTTCCTCCATTTTATTTATATCCCTTTCTGAAATTAGTGGTCCCTATTGCTACCACAGAACCGGGTCTGCAGCAGCAAACTAAAATGCAAAACCAGGACTAAGTCTGATTGGACTGAAGTACTGTGACCTCAACTATTTTTAAATGTATCTGAAATCCATGACCCTATCACTGTTCAGTGCCTCTTCTTGATGTAGTGAGCATCTCACATTTGAAAGCGTCAAGGATTTCTGGTTGGCTGACTTGATAGTGAGGCACGTTCTATTTTTTTTTCCCAAAAGGCCATGTCATTCTTATACAACTTAATCAGTGGCTACATACAGAAAAGCAAAAGAGAGTACAGCAGCATTGGTGATCATTTTAATGAGGACCCCTGGCTATTCAGTCATTGAGGTATAATTGACTTGGCCTTATCTTATTTTCATAATAGACACTCCAACCTAGACCACGATCATTTTGCTATAAGAAACGTCAAGAAATATTTGAAGTTTTGTAAGAATTGCCATTAAAACAGAAAAGATGCCACCATATCTTTTTTCATGAGCTGTGCTCATTGGGTTTTTAGAACTCATTATGCAGATTCAGGAGATGCAAATAACAGCACACCTACCGTTGTGAACCCCCTTCCTTCTTGTACGCATGCCCTATTGGACCGAGAAAATTATGTTGTTGTAGTAACGCACACTGAAATACATTGAGTGTTCAATACCTTCAGTGTTAGTGACATGAAGATTTAGCATTTATCGGAACAGACTCGATGGGCCAAGTGAATCAGGTTTAATATCACTAGCATATGTTGTGAAATTTGTTGTTTTGTGTCAGTAGTACATTGAAATAATAATAATAAAAACTATAATTTATAATAAGTATATATATACATATATGTATTCTTGTTATAATTTATAGATTTTTATTATATCTAACTAATCTAACTATATATGTATATATATATGTGTGTGTGTGTGTGTGTGTGTATATATGTATATATATATATATATATATATATATATATAGTTAAATTAAAGTTAAATAAGTAGTGCAGACAGAGGGGAATAACAATACTGAGGTAGTGTCTATGGGTTGATTGTCCATTCAGAAATACGATGGCAGAGGGGAAGAAGCTGTCTTTGAAATGTTGAGTCTGTGTCTTCAGTCTCCTGTACCTAATGGTCTAATTCTGCTCCTATGTCTTATTTGGTATCAGATTTAACATCCAGGTAACATTTGAAATATTTTACAAAATGCATATAATTATATAATTTTTTTGAGCAATTGAAGTCAAAATGAATGTTTTGCTAACAATCAAGTGATATTTATTTAAGATGAGGAATACATGTTGAACTGAAAACAATTTATTCTGTAAAAAGGTAAAGAAAAATGAATGGGCAAAGCAATCTGCGACCTGCCTTTAGTTAAGCAAATACA